>NW_019385165.1:0-3250 GCF_000671375.1 Centruroides sculpturatus | reverse complement strand
GGTTTAAAAATGCCATCTTGTCTTTAATGTCATTGCAAGTTGCAATGACACATGGAAATTGTAACTCTGCACTTTTGTATTATGTATATATTTGTCACTCTGTATTTTATACTTTTGTACATATGTTGTTTAAGTAAATGCCGATGCAGATGCCCCTGGGGTTCCATGGGGGTGCCATGGTACTCTCTTTTTCACACTGTCCTATCCTTCTATCTTTCATCTTCCATCTTTTTCTTACTTTACTAAACTCTTCTTTCAACTTTAAAACAGGGCTAAGTCTTCTGCTAAATAAGACAGCCCTACTTAACTTTCTTTGTTGAAGGTCGCGAGTGTACGTGATGGCACTCGGGATAGAAATGGATTAGGCAAAAAAGTGCACCTTACAAGTCGATTACAAAAAATAATTCCCGTTTATTTATTTAAACAATTTTCACTTATACGTAGGATAACACAGAGTACTTCCATTACATCTTCTGTATATAGCGTAACATGATAGATAAGACTTAAGACTATTTAGAGATTTATTAACGGGACCCTAGCCATGAGAAAGAGAAAGTTTACATTTTTGCACGCGGCAATAAATAAGTTAATAACTTGATTGAAAAGTCGAGATCCAGGTAGAATACTATAAGTCATTTAATGAACGTGTGAAGAAATTCAAGTTTGTTGGGTACGGTTCCTCGCAGGTATAATTTCAACGTTAGCTACAAAAGCATCTACGGACAGTGAATGGCAGCGGCAGGAGGGATTGGCGTTGAGGAATACACTTGCACACAGAAAAGGATCAACAAATTCTTCTAATCGGTTTCGATGTTATTCTTTTATTTTGGGGGTTATACCTCTTGATTTCAGTGCCCTTTTTAAATTTTTCGACCAAAGATGAATACGTGTAGTTAGTTCCAAGGAAGTGAATCAGGGATGGAAAATGCGGTCATCCTCTCATAATTAAATTGAAAATTTTTCGCTGGGATTTAAATCAATTTAAGTAATTTTTTTTTTTCAAAATATTCGTCAAATCTGGGTTCTCACTGCAATAAATAAATTTTTTTATTCATCATCAAGTTATATCTGACCTTCACCTGTGCTATTCTTATAGAATAGCACAGGTGAAAATCTTGCTATAACGTCTTGCTACATCATTTCCAGGTATATTTCTTATTATTTTTTTCATTATTCTTTGTTTTTGCGTACACCAGCAATTTTAGTTCTATCATGTTAATTGAAAGTACATCGGTAATACTAAGAAGAAATTCTCTTGTAAATGAATTAGTAAAAATTAATTAGGATTCTAAGTCAATATTAAGAATTATTTTGTAATTCTGTAAGTCGGCTTCAACCAAAAACTCATAGTACACAGTTAACGAATAAAACATAGGTTATTAGTATATTATTTATGTTGCCCAAAAACATGAAATTTTTAAATAAAGAAAATATTATTGTATTGAATTTATCTGTACTATAAATTCAGTGCTAATAGTTTTTCCAGCTCTTAAATACCATATTCAAGTAATTTCAATCATTCCTTTATTTTTCTCTCAGTTGCTTAGATGCAATAATCGAAATATTGTTGTTCGTACTGAAAAGTACTTTTCTTGGTTCTTTTATACGCGGAATCAGACTACCGAAATCTGCCCACTTTGTCTGTGCATGAAATCATACAATTTCTTGTCAAGAAAATTGGAAAAGCTTTCTGTTCTACAGGATTCCTGACACCACACAAAAGTTACCCATTTGGCCCGCGATTTGATTTATAAATACAGTAGTTTTGTCCAAGAAAAAAGACTTATGATCTACTGATAAAGCGTACGTCATATATTTTAATCAAACATCGAAACCAGTTTAACAAATAACAAAATCTATTATTGATAAAATTAATGAAAAAGATAGATACAAACAATTTGGTTATATTTCGATAACTAACAAACAACACGTATGACACGACAAAATAAGTTTATAATAAGTTAAGCATAATATTGCAACGGCGTGTCGTTCGATAACGATAATCGAAAATAATAATTTAGCGAAATAATATCCAGGAATTTTTGTAGATGATTAATACCAGGAGTGAGATGCACTGATTTTGATCACGAGTTTTTTGATAGTTGTAAAATGACGTGACGACAGCTTCAGCTAAGAATTATTATTTCAAGAATTGCAATGTGATAGCAAGGTGGGAACCGGATCAGCGATGCCTACGTCAGAACTCACACCATTGTCTTTCGAATAGACACAGAATCACTTAGTTGCTCCGCGGGAGCAAGAGACTATTTTCGAGCGGTCGCGAGTGTACTGTATTGGTATATAGATGTAAATATGTTTAACGGCAGCTAATACCCTCCATTCTTAATTGTACAATGTTTGGTACACAAACAGGGTAAACGGCNAGAAAATATTATTGTATTGTACTTATTTGTACTATAAATTAAGTGCTAATAATTTTTCTAACTCTACAAAACCATATTTAAGTCATTTCAATCATTCCTATATTTCCCTCTCAGTTGCTTAGATGCAATAATCGAAATATTGTTGTTTGCACTGAAAAGTACGTTTCTTGGCTCTTTTCATGCACTTTGTCAGTGCATGAAACCATAAATTTCTTGTCATAAGAAAATTAGAAAAGCTTTCTGTTTTACAGGATTCCTGACACCATACAAAAGTTTCCCCATTTGGCCCGCGATTTCATTTATAAATAGTTTTGTCCGAGAAAGAAGACTTATGGTCTACCGATAAAGCGTACATCATGTATTTTAATCAAAAATCGAAACCAGCTTACAAATAACAAAACTAATTATTGATAAAATTAATGAGGAAGATAGATACAAACAATTTGGTTATATTTCGTTAACTAACAAACAACATGTATGACACAACAAAATAAGTTTATAATAAGTTAAGCATAATATATGTTTTGGTTTGAGAAATGTTTCGGTGATAAGCGATGGGCACTAATGTAGGGGTCGATGGAGTTTTCTAAAGACTTATACCGGCTGAATTTTTTTCAAGCAAGACTCGAAACAGGGATGCTAGCTCCTTATATCGTCAAATTCCTTCAAATCGGGTATTAAAATTTTTTACATATGATGACATGGACTCGATGAGTTGTAGTTGCAGGTACCTTTTCAACGCATAGAACAAGCAGATGACCCTAGAAGTCACTAGTTAGATAGGAAGTTTGTTTTTTGTTTTTCTTATCAATTTCCCACAAAGTGTAAAAATTTGTTGTTTTAACCAAAATTATTTTAATTATATT
>NW_019385164.1:396636-434252 GCF_000671375.1 Centruroides sculpturatus | reverse complement strand
CTCGCATATAGGACGAGGTGTGACTTTAAAGATCAAAATAAAGGAAATCAGATTTATTAATACACTAATTCTAATTTTATTTTGTTTAATCAAAAGTAAAATATCAAGTTAACATAAATGAATACATTTTCCCACAAAAATTACTGGCATTTTAAACTTTAAGGAAAAATCTTGTAAAATCAACGACATAATTTGTTCATGTAAAGCCGGACAACCGGAAACCATTTTTGCCAATTCTTAACAGTTGAATGCACTCTCTGTTGATTACACTTATGAGTTCCTCCAAATTGTGATTTCCAATTAACCATCTGTTTTCACATGGGAATGAATTAAGACTTATATCAGGCTCCCGTGTGATTTCGCAATTTCAATCTGGAATTCAATTCTATTGCTATTCATCTTTACTCCTGACAATATACAAGAAATATTCAAACAACCCAGATAAAATACTTATGTTTTTTCTTACATAATNAAATCAGATTTATTAATACACTAATTCTAATTTTATTTTGTTTAATCAAAAGTAAAATATCAAGTTAACATAAATGAATACATTTTCCCACAAAAATTACTGGCATTTTAAACTTTAAGGAAAAATCTTGTAAAATCAACGACATAATTTCTTCATGTAAAGCCGGACAACCGGAAACCATTTTTGCCAATTCTTAACCGTTGAATGCACTCTCTGTTGATTACACTTATGAGTTTCTCCAAATTGTGATTTCCAATTAACCATCTGTTTTCACATGGGAATGAATTAAGACTTATATCAGGCTCCCGTGTGATTTCGCAATTTCAATCCGGAATTCAATTCTATTGCTATTCATCTTTACTCCTGACAATATACAAGAAATATTCAAACAACCCAGATAAAATACTTATGTTTTTTCTTACATAATGTGATGAAGCCAACACTAAAACCAATCATGGCAGATGCTACGTCAGTTGTTACGGACACAATATTTTGAAGAGACAGCTTAATTTCTTTAATGCAGTTTTTAATAACCTTAGTATATATCCTTTCCACATGTATTTATCTTGTAGTGGCAAAACTGAGAGTATATCTTCTTTTACTGAGCGATCATTAATTAAAGACCATCCTTATAAAAATATTTTTGTAAGGATTTATTTGAGCAATATCACAGATGTCTGTTGATTCATCACATTGTAAACTTAAAAAAATGCAGTTTTCTAAACCTTTTTTTCTTTGTAATTTGATATTTTCAGACATTGCTTCATTCTATGAGTGACTGAATTTGATATATCTGTTCTGCTGATATGGTTTTGGATGATATTAATTGTAATTTCTCTAGAAATGCCTATTATTTCATTAATCTTTTGCAAACTATGGTAGTTTTCCTACAAGGTCTTTATCTGTGAAAAAACTTTCACAAATACAATAAATTAGCAGAACTTGATATTGTACCTCTACAAGGTCACTTTTCCTATTGATAGAGGAGCTTCTGGCTGTACTTTATATAATCTTACATAAAGATCTGGAAACTTTAAGAAACATTGTGTGTCTTGACTAGGGATTGTATACCGGTTTACTGATTTACCGGTTAACCGATAAATTGACAAAAAATCATTCGGTAAACTTACCGGTAAATTTTTGAAATTTACCGGTAATTCGGTAAATGAAAAATCCATACTAGAAATTTCTATATAGAAAATATTGTGTTTATAGATATTTAAATGGGCTAAAGGGACGTTGAAAAAAAAAAAACAGGTAAATGTAAGCAACAATATACCTCATTATTAATTTTATGTGAGATAGTTTTTGTTTAATTTTAATTTAATGCCCATTCGTCCGACAAGCGTTAAATCAGAAAGGGTATTCTCGGGATCTAGATTATTTTGTACAAAAATTAGATCAAAATTAGGAGATAAGACTATAAATAATTTAAGTTTCTTGAGAAGTTAATTTTAAAAAATGGTAATCAATAAAATGGTATTAGGTACTATATATTATTTCTGTTGTATTTTTATTTTTCTGTATTATTTTATTTCTGTTTATTTTTATATTTATTATTATAGTTTGTTTAGAATAACACTTTAATTTTTATATTTTTTATATTTGATATCTTTGAAATAAAAATGTGAAATGGAAATCATAATGACTTATATTTTTTATTACCTTAATTTTATTTTTCAAGAAAAAAATTTACCGGTAATTTACCGGTAAACCGGTATTTTAATTTTCATTTACCGAATTACCGGTAAATGAAAAAGTCGGTAAATTTACAATCCCTAGTCTTGATTACTCCACTTTTTAGCTGCATCATTTCCACTTTGGTCATATAGCCATGTTTTATCAACTTTAAATGCTAAATGGTGTCCTGTAATATGAAGATAGTGTAGAATATAATAATATTCTACAATTTATTTTCAAGTTAAAAACATTTCATTCTAAAGACATAATATTCAGAAACATTGATATTTATATATTTATTGTATGCTCTTATATGCATAAAAATACAACAAGAGTATAAGAGCAGTAAGAGATAAGTGTAAGTAAATGCTTTTATAAGAGTATTGACCAGACAAAATTGGAACTATATTCCACAAACTAAAAATCTTTTATCATATAAAAAGCAATTTTTTATTTTGGCTTTTTATTTTTAATAATGGTTATCATAGAGATGCCACTATTTCAGTATGTTTACATTTAATTTAGACTTACACAGCAGTTCAGTGCTCTTATAAGCCAAAACATGCCAGCACAAACAAGTGTGTGTTCTTATAAGTGAAACAAGACAAGTGTTTCAAAAATGAGTAAACAAGTAATTTTCATACATAAGAACATGCTCTTATTTGTAAAAAAATATGGTAATTCTAGAATTACTTTTCATATCATTTGTACTTGGTTTCTATAAAGTATCAAACTTTTTTTACAGTTCATCCAGATCAGTTACTATAGAAGTATATTCTATAATTTTGTTCAGTATAAAATAAAGTGTGTGAAAATTCTTCCACAAAACTAATATCAAAATTTGAAATCTTTTTACTAAAATAAGCAATTAAGATATATAAGCAAATATAGATCTTTAAAAGTTTAGAAATTTGTATAACTTTAATAAAAATTATTAATTAGTTAGTATCAATATTCTCTATCATAAAGTTTTCAAAAAATTACAACTTTATCTTTGTTTAATTTTCCTTTATCTCTAGGATGGACAAACAGCCAGTATCCTCTAAACAATATTATTTTAGATCTACTTCTGTTAGTTTTCATTAATAAAGTTTATCTATAGTTTTGAGCAAATTATAGCATAATAATATTTTTTAAAAGCCAAATTAGATTACAATAATAACTTTTTTCACTAATGGTTATTCATAAATCAGTATATTAAATTTTAAAATAACAAATTTAGCTCTAGTTTTTATGTAATTTATCTACTTTTAGTAATGAATTTAAATAAATTACATATTAAATTAAGTAAAAAAAGAATATATTATAAAAGACATTATATTAAAACAATTTCATTATTTCATTTAAACAACTAAAAAAGATTAATAATCATTATATTCATTTACTGAAAAACCTGGAATCATATTTATCACATTAATTTTATATATAGTATCATTTCAAATGATGATGAATTGAAATATCAATGAATCTGTGAATGAAATACTTTACATTATTATAATTTTATAATCATTATGAATGCTCATAATGTAAATGTAAAATCAATTTTATGACTTTAAATCATCTGTATGTTTAATGTTTTGAGTATTTGTCTAAACTTTAATCTACATAATAAATGATTGCATTGTATTTATGACTAATTATTTTAACACTTAAAAAAATGTTTGTTTTGAAATAATTTTTATACTATATATAAATACCATATAACTATTTACAAAAATAGAATTGTATACTCTAATGTACACTCAAAAATGCATTGAATAATGATATTAAGATTGCTATACTGGGATAATAAACTTCAAAAGAAAATTACATGTTTAAATTTAAACAACTTTTTAAAATAATATACAATTTTATATAATTTCCTGATCAATAACCAACTATTTTTATGTTAATTATTAAATTAATTTGAATAATTATACATCTTAATATTTATTTTTTATATTTATAAGTGGCCTAATAAACCCAATCAAAGCAATCAATATATCATCATCCATTCAATTAAGTAAATGAAATTCATATTATTTAGTTATGAATGGATGGAAATGATAAACAGACCATGGAACTCAATATATTAACTTATTAAACTGTTATATCTAACACTAATGACTTATATTTAAAAATACCAGTTGCCCCTCCCAGCACCAATTAAGAAGTATAATCCTACAAAACATAGGGTCACCTGTGAAAAAGGGACTCCAGGTAATCATTGCTAGGACTGTAAAACAACTGTAGCATCTTCGGTACACCAAGATCAAAGTAAAATCTGTGGTTACGAGCTAGACATAGCAGGAAAGTTAGAGATCAATGTCAATAAAGAAATAACATACACTCAAGTGCTGGGGATTAAATGTCATTTTTTGCCAATAATTATGCCTTTAACATATCTATACCATGGAATACAGTCTATATAAAAAGTACATTCTATACAATAGGAATTGTTATTTTAAAATTAGTCAACATAAATTAACTGATTTATATTTTAACTTTTGTACCATTAAGAACTTATCAATTATTTGCAGGAAAATCAATTCATTTAAATGAATTGAAGTAATTTAGAAAAAGAATTTATCCCAACATTATCAAATTCCTGCAATCTTCTATTAACCAATTAAATCTAATACCTGGTACAAAGGTTCCTAAGTGAAGTGGAACAAAATGCTCAGCAATATCACTCACCTGAAAGGAATAGATATTGATGATGGAAGAAAATTTTATATCAAGATTTTCCCACTTACCTGAATATCTTATAGACACAAATTAGATGTCACTAATCTGATTCACCTTCTGATCCATCTTTAGAAGTCCTATTTACATAATTTTCACCTTTGCTTGTCTTCTCTTTGTAATCTGCATCAGATAACTCAGGACTATTTTCTCCATTTTCTATTTAAAAATAAAAAAATCAATCAAATTTATAATTCACTACTTTATAACAAAATTCTATCTGGAATTACCTGGACTCTCTCTATTTCTTCCTTCGTGCTTTCTTTTATCATGATCTCTACTACTACCTTTTCTTCTGTCACTGCTAATTTCTGGAGATCTACTTCTAGACTGTCGTCGATATTTTGAATCACGTGATCGAGTGTGATTGTCACGTCGTCTTTGATCAGGACTTCTTGATCTAGATCTATATTTATATCTGAAATTTTTTTATTTCTTTATTATATGTCTCTTAACAATTTTCAAATAATTCTTTTTAATTTAAGCAAACTTTTAAAGCAGTTCTTTTTATTACAAATGCACATTCATTTGTTGAACATGCAATATTGAATTTACAAATATGTAATGTAATATAATGAAGAAACTATCTTTACAATGAAACATTCAATTTCACATATTTATATTTTCATATATATGGTAAAAGTTCAATTCATGTTCTCTGAATTTAAGTTTCCCCAAAGACTCTTACAAATAGGGTGGATGCAGAAAGTCACAAACAAAGAACTTTATGATAGGGTATATATGAAAAAGAATCTCTTACAAAAAATTATACAATGAAAACTTCAATTGTTTGGGCACATCACAACAATGAATGAGAACAGAAAAATTAAGACTAGTCTATGGTATTATGGATGGATCCAACAAAAGAGGCAGACTATATAGAAAATGGATTGATGACGTGAAGAAGTAATGTGGAGCGAATGTACAGGAATTGAGAAAATTGGCAATGGATAGAGAGAAATGGAAGAAATTAGTGGAAAAGGCATCAGAGACTAACGGGCAATAAGCCCAGGGTTAATGATGATGATGATGAAAATTTATGCTATAAATTTATATTCTCTACTGAAAGATCATAATATTAATGTTAAAATTTCCCTGAATTTGTTTCTTTATTTTTGCATTTTCTGCAATTTTACTTTAAATTTTGAAGTTGCATGACAAAAACTCCTTTGATATTATGTGCATTTCAACTTGTGACATTTCAGACTAATAAGTATTATGATTAGTTCAGTGAAATTAATCAATAAAATGAATGTTGAAAGCACGCAAGCAAGCCACGTCTATTATTTTTGTTTAAACACTTGAAGGAAAAGTAAATGCATTGTTGTTTAGCTTTATATTTATTTTAAACATGTCCTCAGGTGAGAAGAAAATGTTTTCTATAAAGTGTTTTCTATAGAAAAAAAAAAAAATGCAAATATTAGTCCAAGCTGATGCTCATAAGAGACTTTGAAAGGAATTAGTGGCAATGCTTGGTTTGTTGGTAATAACATTAAACATGGGAATAGTCTGAAATAGAGGAAGGTTACTTACAATGTGGTCTATCAATTTCTAAATAATGCAAATCTCTGAAGACTATTGGAAGAACTTAAAACCAACCTTTTGGGGTGGTTAAAGAAGCATTCCATTGATGGATCTTACTTGTATAAAGAGGAGGCTTTACATCAATACCTAAAAAAATGCAGCCATTGTTTAGATATTGATGTTATCAAATTTCAAACAGAATTATTTTACACAAGACTTAATCTGGTAAATAAGACTATACCAGAAGAAAGTGCAAATGTAAAAACTGATGAACTGGAAAAATGAAAAACTACCCAAAATAACTAGTGGATGTAAATCAAAGGACATTTGGCAGGATGGCTAAGATATCACCTACTGTCCTGCCCAAATTGAATCTAGGCAGTTGAAAAAAATCCATCCTGAATATGATGAGCCCTGTTTATCATCATCTAGCTGCCCCTTTAAGGACCTGACAAGATCAATAATGTGTGTGGAAACACTCTCTTACAAGAAGTACCCAACAGTTTACCATCACCAATTTCAATGAAATTTTGTGGAAGTGTAGTATTTACTTGTACTTAAACTCTACAAAAGCCACAGAACCCACTATTCAGGCATTCTCAAGAAAATTAAGATAACAGTTTTCTACAATTCACAAAGTACATTGTGGTGTGTTTAGTTAAGATGTTGCATGCAAAGGCTTTGTTTTTGGGTTCAATCCCCTTATGCAGTTTTTTTTTATATTTATAATTTAATATTAAAAATTATACATGAGAAATTAAAAAATGCTAAGGTGATTGAAAATATGTTTTTTATTTTAATCATTCCATTTTTAGAAAGTACATATAAAAACATTATAAGCAAATTTTATATTATTTAATGTAATGCAAGTTTTTATAAACTTCTGAATTGAAATATTACAGCCACACATAAAATTGACATGTTAAAATATGCATGGTTTTGATACAGCACTAAAAATTGTTATATATACATGAAAAATAAAGGTATCTGATACTACTTATTTCAAAGCATCTGTACTGTTATTTTTGCAGAATGATTGACATGCCAGTGACTAAAATATAAAATTAATCAATCTAACAAAACTAGCTGTTAATTAAACGTTAAAGAAAACATTCTTCCAAGTACAATAAAATAATAACATTGTAATTTGACTGACTTAAAATCAAGAAGAAAGTTTTTGTTTAAAAGAAGACAATAAAACAATTAATGACTTATTAATGAATTAATTGGAGTAAGCTGAGATAATTTACAACCAGTTTCTTAAATTTAATATGTTTATTTTTGCATTTTTGAATTGAATAACAATAAAATAACATTAAAAAAAAACACTTTTGGAATTCCACAAGTATCTTACATTAGAAAGAAGACAAAATGAAGAAATTAAACATGTAATTGTAGTTTTTGATGTAATGCTGATAGTTTCAGAATAAAAACTTGTTTGTTTTTACCTGATGTAACTCTTGTTTTTTAATGTGCCCTCTAGAGAAGGGTGTATAACCTCACTTAAACTGACATCCCAGTTTTTGTTATGTGGAAATATCTGATTTCGTGGTCTCCCCAGATAGACTGACATGCTGGTAAATCCACAAAAATACAGTATTATTTTTTTAACTTGTAAAGAAACTTTATTAAATTTTAATATATCAATTGACATTGAATTTCTTCTTGCAACAAAATACAGTATTTTATTCCTATCACTGTCCTTAAAACTACCATTGCAGGTGAAACAATAAATTCCTCACCAATTAAATGTTCAAAACAGGTGCACAGATAGATGAATCATCATTTACATTTCCTTTTGATACAAAAAGTTGTTTATTTATTGGTTTTAAGTACTGTATCCTCATTTGTGAGTTTCTGTGAATTGGAAATTTTTATACAAAAGTTACTTTATTTTGCTTTTAAGAGAATTTTTACTATTAATATACTAAAAATAAATACAACTTTTTACGAAGAACAAAAAGTTGTATTTATTTTTAGTATATTAATATTAAATAATTGTTGGCCATGTAAACTTATTTTTTACTTAGAATTTTTACTGTTTGTAATTTTATAAGTTTCGATGTTCTATTATATGTTCAATATTTATTTTTTGAATTTTGAAAAATTAATGAAAAATATAAATTACATGAATTTTTAATAAGCAATTTATTATGAAATATAGAGATTTATATGAAATATAACAAAATCGCAACTGATATTTGTTTTTATATGGATGGTATTTGTCTTTCAACATCATTATTAAAGAAACAATAATGATAAATGAGCATTCAAAGGTATAGATGCTTACATAATCATTATTTAGTATGATATAACCAATATAACCCCACGAATAAAATTCAGTATTGCAAAACTAAGCTCATTTTTATATCAGAAACACTTGCTGATGAAAGAATAAAGAATAGAGATTTCATAGCATATATAATCTGTTTAATATAAACTCAGAATTTTTTGTACTTGATTATATTGTACTTCTGGATATATTGTGCTTTTTCTTTGTCTCCCAATAAATGTGATATAATGAGGGGCTACTGTATATACTAAAAGCAACTCCAACTGCACATTGTCATTTAAAACATATTTGTATTTATTTTTTGTATTTAAATAATCTCCAAAGTTTTGACTAAATAACACATACCTCAGAAAAACCTTTAACCGATGCGAAATAAAATTTAACAGTACAAACGTTTTCAGACCCCTCCTGGGTCCTTCTTCAGGTAAAAATATTTTTCGTATTTTGTAAATTTTCAAACGATTTTTACCTGAAGAAGAACCCAGAAGGGGTCTGAAAACGTTTGTACTGTTAAATTTTATTTCGCATCGGTTAAAGGTTTTTCTGAGGTATGTGTTATTTAGTTAAATCTGATGTGCAGGTGATAATTATTATCTCCAAAGTTTTGATTTCTTCATCTCAATTATTTATAATTTTCTAAAATTAAACTAAAATACATTTTGCAAACATAAAAAATAAAGTTCTAGGATTTCCTTTTTGTAACTTGCTTTTAAAATCAATAAATCCACAAACCCAATTTTTAAGAAATACCAAATGATCTGCTGCATTATTGCACTAATAATTATTTACATCAAATTATTAATGGCAGATTGTTTGACATTGCTTTTAAAATCTTTAAGTAAAAAAATAATTCAATAACAATGAAAATTTCACACCAAACTTCCATTACCTTTCTTTCATTTTTTCTCTTTCTCTATAATATCCTCTTCTATTATAATAAGATCTATCTCTACTTCTGCTTCTATGTTTTCTACTTCGACTTCGACTTCTAGATCTCCGTCTTTCTCTACTTCTACTTCTTGAGCGTCTACTTCGTCTCATGTCACGTTTTCGATCATCCAATCTACTATGATAGTTTTGTCTGTGTTTCTCTTCTTCCTGTTGTTGCTTTCGACGTTCTTCTCGCTCTCTTTCTCTTTCTTTCTCTCTTTCTTCTCTATTCTTCTCTCTCTTATGCTAAAAATGAATTTTTTTCATATTATTTATATTAAAATTTTATGGCATAATTCAACTTTTATTAATAAACTTACAACAATTTCTTCAACTGCTGATTTTAATCTTGCATAACCAACATGCTGTTTTCCCATTAAATGATCATCAACTCGTTGCTGTGCATCACCAACTATCAAAAAGGCACCACAAACTTCACAAACTTCCATCTGTTTCTCTTGAGCAACTGCAATTTCTGCTGTTTGCTAAGTGGATAAGAACTTTATATTAAATTCATTAAAATGGTTAATTATTCTTAATTATGAATTTTGATTTTTTTAAATATATATATATATATATATATATGAAATCATTTTCAAATGAATCCACAAAATCCACCAACAGGTAGATTTATATTTGGATATCACATTCAATAAAATTCAAGGTCTAGCACAACAATACTTTAAGATTTAATTTAATCTAACTATATAAGATTACATGTCCTGACTGACTGACTGACTGGGTGATACATCATCGCCCAGAAAAAACCACTGAACCTAAAGGGGTGAAATTTGGTACACAGTTAGGGTACGTCATGAAAATGCACACTAAGAAGAGATTTTTTTAAATTCCTCTGCAGAGGAAGAGGATTAAGGCTTAACCTGAAGAGCGGCTTCTACTGTACTATTTTAGATGCAATTTTTTGTTTTTATAGTAACAACTAATGATTGAGAATCTTAGTGAAGTACTGAGGGAGGGTTATTTTCATCAAATTGTAAATTCTGCATGGGTGAAGCCACTGGTAACAGCTAGTCTGTCATAAAAATATAAAAAACCTCAAAAATTTATTTAACAAAACATTAAATAAAATTATTATTATTATTTTCACCTCTATATTATTAGATGCAAAACTGCAGAACTAAAAAGTGACATTAAATTATTAAAAACAAAAATTTTCATTCACTTAATGTTAAAAGTATTCAAGACCGGAGTATATTATAAAGTGAATATGATTAGTAATTAATAATTTACTTTTTATTTTTATAAATGTATTTGTTTGTTTGTTATATTAATAACATTATGAGTTAAATATTATAAATCTATTAAAACAAGAATTAACTCAATACAGCTGAATTTTCTATAGAATTTTTAGTTTGTATATCTAGTTATAAAGGGATGCAAAACAAAATGACAAAATGATGATCATGCAATAAGATAAAGGAAACTAACTTGAAAGAAAAATTAACTTACTTATTTCAGCAATAAATGATATAAACAATAATAAGTGAATAAATGCAATATATGTTTTTTAGAAATGAATTTATTACATACAAGGTTTATTCTGTTTTAAAATACTTTTATCAATGAATAGGTATATATTTTCTTAACATAGAATTTGATTGTTAACAATTAATCATAATATTCCTACTTATTATCATTACTAAGTAAAACTAAACATGTATAATATCATTACAAATTTAAGATTGATTTAAATAAATAAATAATTTTAGGATTATACATAATATTAACCATAAAATTTCAGAATTTAATTTTAAAATTATATAAATCTGTAAATATACAATGTAAATGGGGTTGGTTTCTATCTATTACAAAATTTAAAATACGAAAGTAAAATACAGGTAGCCCTTGGTTTACAGCACAGTTCTGTTCCTACAAAAGCCAGAGCAAATGGAATCGGTGTAAAATGAACCCATATTTACACCGAGGTATGGGGTTAAGTTCTACGTAAGTGAAAAATATGCAAATAATTTTGTTTATTAACACAATATATTACAAAATACAAATAAATTTAATTTTTAAAATGTATTTTATCATATTTTATCATAAAATAAAGTAAAATGTTTTTATTAAAAAATTTTAGTTTCGGACCTCTTACATTTTTTTGAAAAAGTATCCATCTTTAATTGTTTACATTTTTGTTTTCTTTCATTGAAAATTTCGGAATATGGTCAAATGGATGCGATGATGCTCCTTTTTACATTTGCACTTCACTCCCAATCATTGTCTAACTCACACAGCCGATTGCAGAGAGAACGTTTAGAGGCCAATGGCAGTTTACAGATCGGGTAGACTGCTGTTCAGAAAAATTTAATTGCAGAGACTGCGTTTCTCGCCTGCCACAATGTAGACAGTGATTAGAAACAAGTTATTTGACTTATTTTCTACACTCACTCGACAGCAGGTTTAGAGGGCTTTTCAATTCGAGTGGTAGCTTTGTTCGTGGAAAAGTTTAGATAAAAACAGATATCGTTCCTTTGAAAAATGCTGTAAATGGTATGAATCAACAAAATTATTCATTAATTAATTGCTTGGAGCAAAAAAAAACAAAATTAAATACTTTAAATTTCTTTTAAATGTTCCAATTTCAATATTCAAATGGGTGAAGACTTAAAACTTCAATTAATTTAAATCAGATGCATTTACAATTTGAGTATCATGTCAGTTATAAAACGTTAATGCATTTCGGAGTCACTGTACTGTTAAACAAACGAGACAATTTTAATAATTACAGAAATCTGTTTATAGATAAATTACCCAACTTCACTACTTGTAACTGGTGTTCTTCTTCTCCAAAGCAGAGGTTACAGGCAGTGAAGTTGGGTAATTTATCTACTCCGGTGTTAATATTTCTTTCCTGTTTATAGATATAAAAAAATGTAATATTAATAATAAAATATTTAAAGTTATTCATTTTCATAATTATGAAGGGCGACAGTAATAAGATGTCAAAATAATTCCTTAAAAATCTATTCCAAAGACGAATTTCGAATTTGGTATAAATTTTCTAAATATAGATTTGTTCATATTTTAAACTGTATTAGCGACGAAATTAAATATCGAAATGGAAAAGGATTGTCATTAATTGCCGAACAATGATTTTGACAGCCTTAAGATTTTATTTCTGGAAGCTTTTGGAATATAGCTGGTGACCATTTCTGACATCACAACCGGCCGAACGACTCCTAAAATGGGAGTAATAGCAAAGTAAGTAAGAGCCACTGTTTTGCTGAAGTTCATTTAGAGAACAGTCAGAAATAGACGATCGTTGTCTTTGCAATGCATTTTAACCGTGGTTCAGCCAGCCGTTTATAGGCCGTTCTGTTGATAAACATCGTTTAACGTAAACTCTGTCTCTGCAATTGGCAGACAAAGTTTATCCATCAAACTTTCCATGGTTGAAAAGATACGTTAACCCAACATAAAGCTACAGACAAGCGGATAAACTGATTGATCGACCACCGGTCGCCGTAGCGTATATATAATGTCAGTTTCAGTGGGAAAATTCAAGGTGGCTAAGGAGAGATAGATATCGTCTGACTGACAAGAAATAGTTATCATCTGGCCAACGAGAAGTAGATTTGTCTCACTAACGATAGTTTGTGATCGCTGAAAGTGCTACTGTGTCATAAGGTGTTTTCCTGAACGAACTGATACGGGATATATTCATTGGCACTATGGATTCAGACGCCATTTATTGGACTATTAAGTTCAATAATTTGACTTGTGGGTACCTAAATGTTTAGTATTTTAATATTAATTTAATGCAAATGTATACATACCCAATAATATTAAACAGAAAAAATAAATATATTCAATAAAAATCTTTGTTTTAATGAATGTACAATGTCGCGGCTTGGTAAATACATCAACACTGAAATGAAAATCAGTCTAGCATAGGGAAAATCAGGGAATTACACAGCGAAACAGTGAATTGCACAGCGGTATTATTGTAAATCGGCATAAATTGAGCCGGCATAAACCGAGGGCTACCTGTATACATCAAAATATAACATTTTCTTTCTAAAATTAATTATCATCAAATTTAGGAATATCAAGTCAATATTCCAAATTTTCTTCTATGAAGTGAATTATTATAATTTTAAGTGCACTTGTAAATCTTTCTTTTAAAAAAAGTTATATAATTGCTTTGAAAAATTACCTTTCTCAATACACAAAAATGGCCTCTAAATAATGATGATTTTATAATTATGAAAGTGATTAATTTTTCTTTTTTAACTTAAACTTTACAAAAATTTCATTATTTATTTAAATTGTTATACAGTAGCGCATCGATTATCCGACCCTCGATTAACCGTCACCTCTGTTAACCGACCGCGTTCTAGTCCACAAATTCAAATGTCCGCTAGTGATGTGGCGCTACAATATTTGGCTATGTCTTGGCTACTTTAATATTATTTTTACACTTTTTAGCTGGCAACACTGATCAACCATGAAAGGGAGCCATTATTTAAACAAGGCTTAATTTTCTAATTTTTAACGATACAATAGCAACGATTATTATTTTTTAAAAAAATTTGATAGGCTTAACATGGAGGAAAATTCAACGCAAAGTAGGTTAATAGCGATATACTAATATACTAATTACATGGGATATAATAATATACTACACTAATAATGGATTTTTTCATACTTTTCGGTTATCCGACTTTTCAATCATCCGACCAACCCCAGTCGAGTCAGATAATCGATGCTCTACTGTACTTTGCTTAACCTTTTCTGAAAGTTAAGATAATTACATTATACCATTAATAGTAAATTAAAATATATAATACAATGATATTAAAATATAAAATTTAAAGAACATTAAAAGCAGTAATTCTGTTGAATTATGAGAGAGAAAAAATATTTAAGTTTTAAAAAAACACTAAGATACATTAGCACAATGTTAAAATTGAAGGCAAAACCATCAGTTACGAGGTTTTATTTTAAAAAATTTTATATTAATTATTATAAAATGACAAAAGGCTTAATTTTTAGGGTGGAAATGAGTTTAAAAAAAAATATTTTAAATGCCAATAATGAGTAAACTTTTTATTCAGCCCAACCCCACTAGAGATATGACAGATAAACCCCTCTATCTCCCATCCCTTTGACACTGAATTGCCAATATTTAATGGCATCAATACCTCCATATACAGAAATAAGCCTGCCAAGTTTCAAAACTTGTGGTTCATCCAGTCCTGCGATATAACACAAAATAGACACCGACACACATACAGAATTATGTAAGGATTTTTTAAAATATTAAAAAATGAAAAAAAATTAGAAGGTCAAAATCTGTAACAACTGAGAAAATAATCATAATCATAATGAATTCAGAAAAATAATACTTCTTTATAATAAATTAACTCATTAAATTTCTTTAAAAATAAAAATAAGGAAATTTACTCAAAACGTATTTCTCAGTTCACTTTTATATCCATTTGATATTGTCTGATTGTGTATGCTGATAATAAATTTACCAAACATAATGCCTTCTGGAGTAATCAAAGATAGATTTACCCAATAAGTGAAGTACATATTTTCATCAGCTTTTTTATATAATAAACTGGTTAACTATAATGGCTACCCACCTTTCTAACACCACTAATATTTCAAACCCAAAATGAACTATATACAGTATCTACCAATCACTGTATAGATTAAACCTTTCTTGGCATTCCTTCTAGAGTTGGAGTTTCTATTTATCCTATTAAAAAATGTCTACATTTATATTTAAGATAATTTTAGTTCTTCTTACAGATTAAATAAATTTAAAACTATCTTAAAAAGTAACAACTAATGTTAAAAATTTAGTTATAACAACACAATTATCGGTTATATAACATTTTCTTACAATACAATACAAGTAAAGAATTAGGAGACCATATCTTGGTCTTAGCCTTTGAAGTGAAGGATTATGAGGGTGGAGGAGAGAGGAAAGAGGAAGAAGGGGGAAGGGAGAAAAGTAGCTAGGAAAGTGGGAAGCCACCTGAACAGACAACCAGAGTCCATAACTGGCCAAAGAAAAATTTATGTACACAATGTGGGGTTGCAGCCCAGCTGAATATAGATATTAGGTTGCCCAAAGGATAAGGCAGTGGTTAGACACTGCAAAATGAATACAGCATGACAAGATAGGTGCTACCTGTGACAAAACAGGACATAAAGCATGATGGAAACACACTACATGTGACAAAACAGATCAGGTGCAATGAGTAACATTTGTTTTTATTGACTTGCAACAGAGGGTGTGGCACATGGGTGCGACAACTAAAACATGGTGCAACATGCAATTATAAATGCCAAAACACATTTTATTACAGATAGTTTCTGTAAGAAAATGTTATATAACCAATAATTGTGTTGTTATAATTAAATTTTTAACATTAGTCGTTACTTTTATGCTGGATTAGTCTTATTTTATTTTGGGGATGGGATCATTGCTTTATGATATTACCACTGTGTAATAAAGATAAAGAAAATCCCACATATACAGTATTATATGAGGAAAAAAATGCATTAACTCAGAATAGAATATGAACTAGTAACAGCATTTAATTAATCTACTTTCTAGCCATTAAATGCTAACAGCAATCCAATATTAAGTTAGAGCATTTGTATTTTTATTATTGTAAATGAGATAACCGCTATTCCAGTAAAATTTTAAGTCTGTGGAGTCAGATTAAATATTATTCTTGAATTTTACCAATATATTTTTATAAACTGAAAACACATTGACATATTTAGTTTTGTACATCAAATAAATATTTAAATGATTAAAAAATTCAGCATTGAAAAACAATTATAAATTTTAGCATTGAAAACATTTATATAAGAAGTATGTTATATATTGTATTTTCTACATTTAAATTTAAAAAATAAATTTAACATAATCTTAAGATGATATTATTAAATCAAAGCATTTACTCTCTTATTATTTATGCAGTAGTGTCCACTTATAACAAACCTGTGCGGATAGTCAGAACTGGTTCATTATATCAGATAAGAAATAAAACAGAGTCTGATTTTGAAAAACTAAAGTTTAATATCTCAAAGATTTTTTTCTTTGAGATATTAAACTTTAATTTGTTACAATATCTGTTACAATATTAAACTTTAATTTGTTACAATATCTCAAAGATTTTTATCTTTGAGATATTGTAACAAATTATTACAAAGGAAATTGCTTGTTAAAACATCAATGGTTACTTAAACTCTGTTATTTTTGTTTGTTGATTTTTGCTAGTTACATAGCACACTGTAATATATAGTTCCACCTCAGCAAAACTATTTAAAATATTTTGTGCTGTATTATGCATTTGTAAAAACTCAAACGACAATGGTATTTTGCAAAACTTCAGAAGTTGGCATTATTGAAATGTCGACACTATCTGCGCATGTTATATCGTCATCTTCGTCCTCACTAATTTCATTATTTACGGTAGACAGTAAAACTATAATGTCATCATCAGTCAAATGTTCCCTACTAATAACACTGTCATCAACCCTGACATATTCTTCAAAACCAAAGTCAGAAAATGCATCCAGTAACTGCTTGAACACCTTTTGTTTCATCATTTGTAAGTTTACTTTTCAAAAGTTTGTTGATCAGAATGTCATTATCTAAATTGAACTTTTCTCCATTAGTTTGTAGAAAGCCAGCATGTCAAAAACAATTTAGTAATGTTTGCATTGATACATTTTGCCATGCCATATGGATGAAGTTTATTGCATCAAAAAGGTTTACAGAAAACAATTCTTTGCTATTATCTACAGAAGAATTCACTAATAGCTGCTTATTAAGCTTGTGTATAACCTTGACAAACGAGGATTAACCGACTGTGTATGTAGTAGTGTATCGCGGCTCCGTTTTAATCTGCATTTTCTCAGCGAGTGTTCGTCTGATCTTTGTCTTCTATATACCGTTGGATAGTACTATTCATCTGCTAATGGCGAGTGTCTGTCTTACCTAAATCGGTTAAGTAGTTTTTTATTTATCGGCGTTTGTTTTTTTGGACTTTGTCGGCGCATCGGGTTCCCAGCCCGTGATCAGCCCACAATCGCGACGGTGTTTGATAGCGTGCCCGACCGTCTTTAGTTTCTGTAATTTTTGTTACACTATCATTATTTGTTCACGGGCTACACGCGATTTTATTTGTACCGTTAGACAAAGAAGTGTCTATGCTCCACGTGGTCTGGTAGCCTTTCGGCGAGGCTTTGTTCGTGGCGGTGTTTTTTGTTTGGCGGGCCTTTTATCGTGTTATTGTGTTGCCCTGTGGCAGTATTATATCTGCCTTATACTGTTTTTTGTTCTTGTTTTGGTTTTCTCCCGATTTTGTTTTCTTTGTTGATTTGGCTGGGTTTCGCTGATCGGCTTTCCTACGCTGTTCGGCGTTTTGTGCGTAGTGGGTCTCGTCTCGGTCATTCGCTTTCGGCCTTTCGGTATTTGGCAATCCCTAGTGGTCTATCTGTCACGCGTTTTGCCTATGTCTTCACGTCAATTCTGGCTTCTCCGGTTTTTTTGCCGATCGGCTCACTTTGCGCCAAACGGCGTTCTATTGTTTAATGTGCTACATTCCGGTCTTCTGGACTCACCAGTTTGTTCTGCGACTTTATTGTGCATCCTTCTTGTGTTTTCCCTCAACTGCTCAACATGGAGTCAACTATCGTGTCTACCTTTTTGGACAAGGCCTATAGGGTCTCTGAAGAGGTGAAGGGATACTGTGCAGACAATCCCTATGGACACTTTCAGACTGACGGACATCTCAAATATTTAACCGACCAAATTCAAAAAATCATTGATCTTACTGAGACTTCCCTGAACTCATTATTAAAAGAAAACACTCTAATCAACAAAAAACTCACTTCTCTGACTAAAGAACACTCATTCTGTGCTTTCCTCAACTCTTCCACCACCTTGCCTCATAAAAACAAGAGAGATGGCAAGTCCGCCTGTGCCTCCTCCTCCTCTTCTACTCCTGGCACCCCCACCAACAGAAGTCCACTGAACTCAAACTGTACCGAGGTCCTTCTCACTGGCATGACTCTGCCAATGTCTGTTCTTTTGCCTCCACAATCACATGGCACTCCTGATCCCATATCTAGTGATCTCGATCACAAGTTATCTGAGATCATTGCCAAAATTGATGATCTCAACAACAACAGCAACAGAATCTTCACTCACGTGAAAGAAATTAGTGATACTATCAAGTCCAGTTCTCAAAATTCACATATGGAGGACATCACAGATAAAATTGAAGAAGTTTTCAACAAAAGCCCCCTCATTGATATTCTTGAAAATCAAAAACATCTGAGAGAGAGGCTCGAAAAATTATCAAACAATAACAAACCTTCCCAGGATATAACAACCCTATCGTACAGTGCCGTCCTACAATCGGGCAAGACTGTCAACCCTACGCCCAACATTAAACCACTAAAGACACCTGCCAATAGCACTGAGGTGTTGCTGCTATATAATAACAGTGAAAACAAAAGTTGCAACGACCTCATAAAGATTATCTTTGAAAAAATAAAGCCCTCTTCTCTCAATATCGGCGTGGAAAAAATTCGCAACATCGGCGGAGGAGGTGTTGCCATCGAATTAAAAAAGGAAGAGGACGCTCGAAAGTTGCAGGTCTATATTGAGAACAGTATTCCTGAGGTAAACGTTAAAAAACCCAGGAAACGTCAGCCAAACCTCATTATCTACTCTGTTCCCACTCAAATTAATCGTGAGGAACTGTCACAGCTAATTTACAACCAAAATGATGCTATCTCTGATAACTACACACTGGAAGCCTTCAGAGAGGCACTCGATGTAAAATTTGCCACGGGTAAAAAAAGCAACGCCTATACCAACTGGGTGATCCAGGTCACACCACTCTTGAGGAAACAATTACTAATTGTGGGGAAAGTTAATCTGGAGTGGTCCAGATGTAGAGTGGCAGACTTCTGCCCCGTCCTACAGTGTTTCCGCTGCTGTAGATTCGGGCATTCCACGAAGAACTGCAGCCAATCCACCGCTACCTGCAGCCATTGCTCTGGTGAGCACACCTTCAAGGAATGCACACAGAGGAACGAAAAACCTACTTGCACGAACTGCAAACTCGAGAAAACTGGCAACACAAACCACAACGCTCGTGATGGCTCCTGTACTATATACCAGAAAATTAAATCTAATCTCATAAGGCAAACCGATTATGGGTCATCAAAACAATAATAACATACGTTTTCTACAGTTCAACACCGGAAGAAGCATCGCTGCAACTTCCATTCTTACCAGCCTCATCCACAACTACGACTTCATCATTTTACAGGAGCCATATTGCATTAGGAACAAACCTGCTTGTCTTCCCACTCACTGCATTCTGCTCAGTGGCACCGACAATTACCCTTGGGCCCTGTCTATCTCCAACAATAATGGCCTGTCTCTTCTTCACCACCCGACTCTTAGCACACAACATATCTGCTGTACTGAGCTTGTCATCAACAACCAACGTTACATCATCACCAACTTCTACTGTCCAAAAGATCTAAATATTAACACCATTCTTAACACTATTCAAGATATCATAAACCATTTCAGTGGAGTGCACTTTGTTTTGGCTGGGGACACCAATGCCCACTCCCCCACTTGGGGTGGTGAGCGTCTCGACAGTCGTGGACGCCTCCTGGAGGAGTTCCTTGCCCGCAACGGCCTCATTGTAATCAACGACCCATCTTCCCCACCAACTTTTACTTCTAGTCAGGGTCGTAGTTGGATAGATGTGACTGCTTGCTCCACCGGTTGCTTCCCACTCATCCTTCACTGGAAGGTTCTTGAGGACTCCTTGGACGACCACGCCCTTATTTCTTTTACCATCAGTGCCACTTCTCCGGTCAACTCTCACTCTCGCCCAAAATATAATATTAAACGTGCTAATTGGGCTGCTATCCAACATACCCTTGATACTAACCTTCTTGAATGTAATCATGACGACCCAGAACTTGCCCGGAGGTGTATTGAGGACAGCATAAACATCATTGACAGTACCTGCAGAAAATACATTCCCATGTCTGCCAACAAACGTAAATCTGTCCCTTGGTGGACATCTGAGCTCACTGATCTCAGGAAAGAACACATCCGCTTAAGAAAACTTTATCAGACATGCCACATTAATCCTCAACGTAATATCCTCAAGCAGCAGTACACCGATCACCTCCACATTTACAAACATAAAATCAAGCTGGCCAAACAAGACTCTTGGAGAACGTTTTGCGCAGAGGCAACCAAAAGTCCTTGGGGATTCATCACCAAATTCTGTACTGGAAAACTTAAAAAACATCAAATTCTTTATTCTAACACCCCTGACGAAGACTTCTTCACTGCCGCCAACAGGAAAATAGACAACTTCTGCCTAGAGGACCCCCGCGACCAGGACAACAACTTTCAAACCAACATCCGCCAAAGTGTAGACAATGATATTAACACTCCTCTTGATCCTGAGTTTCAAACTCATGAGATCGACAGGGCTTTCTCCACTCTCCGCAATAAGAAATCCCCGGGCCATGACGACATCACCTCAGAGATGGCTAAGACCCTCTGGAACCTCATCCCCACTAAGCTGACAAACCTCTATAATGCTTGTCTCCGCCATGGTGTTTTTCCCCAAACATGGAAAAAGGCCAGAATTGTCCCTGTCCCCAAACCTGGACGCACTAATGAAAGCAGACCGATTTCCCTCCTGCCGGTTCTTGGCAAGGTCCTGGAACGGCTTCTTAACAATAGGCTTGTTTGGTACCTGGAAAACAACTCCATACTGCACAACTCGCAATTCGGCTTCCGTCCACAGAAATCCTCTTCTGATGCCATCCATAGGGTTATTGACAACATTGACCACCTCCTCCAAAATAACAAATATGTCTTGGCCATCAGTCTTGACATCGCTAAAGCGTTTGACAGTGCCTGGTGGCCGCTTCTTCTCCATCAACTTCGTAAGATTAAGTGCCCAGCTAACCTTTACTATCTCATACGGGACTACCTTAGGGACAGAACCGCCTTTCTACAATGTGGAGGTCACACTATCCACCGCTCTGTTGTCCGTGGCTGCCCTCAGGGCTCGGTCTGTGGACCAACACTCTGGAACATTTACTTCAACGATTTTCTCCAGCAAGACTTTGGGCACCATGATATAGTGGCCTACGCCGATGATGTTTTTCTGCTCCTTGGGAGCCGCTCTCGTGCAGCCATTGAAAAAGACGGCAACGCCATACTTGATAAGATCTTAAACTGGGGAAGAAACCACAAGCTCGTTTTTAACGCACAAAAAACTAAATGTGTCGTTTTTAATAGACCTGGCCAGCAGAATCTTTACCTTAGAGTCCCCACCATTAAAATGGGGGGACAAACCATTGCCGTTGAAAAGACCATCAAGTACCTGGGCATTGTACTCGACCACAGGCTGCTGTGGAATGCTCACGTTGAATACATCACCGAGCGCACAGGACACATCTTCAACACCTTTGCTGGCATTGCTCGTAGACGCTGGGGCCTGGCCTCTGAGGCCATGGATGCCATTTACAACCAAATCTTTGTCCCCATAATTACCTATGCCTGTGGCAGCTGGGGATGGTCTACCTGCAGGGTTCACATTAAAAGAAAACTCATCGCCGCACAACGCAAAGCCCTCTTGCACATTACGAGGGCCTATAGAACGACACCCAACTCCTCTCTTCAAGTCCTGGCAAGAAAAATGCCCATTGACAAACATATCTCCCTACAAACTAAAGTTTGGCATCTTAAATGGGGCAGCACTATCCATACAGCTACACAGGAAATTAACCATCACGACCTCGAGTGCGCCATCCACTTCTCTCGTTCCAATCACCCTGCTATCCCTAATAAATTAAACTTCTTCCAGCCTGAGCATACCGATTTAACAGTCTATACTGATGGGTCTAAATGTAACAATAATGTTGGTAGCGGTTTTGTCGCCTACCTAAACAACACCGAAATTGCGTCTGAGCGGTACAGACTTGGTGCAGACTGTACCGTCTTTCAGGCGGAAATGTACGCGATAAGCATGGCCGTGGCTTGGACTGCCTCGAACTATGATTCCCAGACTGTTACTATCATCACCGACAGCGAGTCCTCTATTGCAGCCTTAAAAAACCATTGTGACCACCCCATCTCCACCAGCATCCATAGTGACATCAACAAATCCAGCAACATTTACTCCATCTACTGGACTCGTGCCCACCAGGGCACTCTCGGTAACGAGAGGGCCGATGAACTCGCAAAGAGCGCCTGTGAAGACAACAACCTTCCAATTGTCTACAGCAAGATCAATATTAAAACTATAAAAAACATCATTCGCAACGACCTCCTCGATCTTTGGCAGGAGGACTGGGACAGACAAAATCATCCCATCACCCATCAACTCATTCCTAACATCAAGACCTTCCTTGCTATCCCCTGGTATAGACCGACCCAACGTACCAGCCAATTTCTTACCAATCACGGACGCTTCTATTCCTACCTGGCTAGATTTGTTAACTCTCCAACCTTCAGCTGTTCCCTTTGCGATGTCGAAGACGGCTGCCTTCACTATCTACTCACCTGCCCAATGCTTGAGCTTGAGAGACACCTTCTTCGCACCTCCATGGAGACACATGGTTATCACTGGCCTGAAAACCTCCACGGAATTATGAACAATAGTGACACCTATGCTGCACTACTTCACCTCATTGACATGTACTTTAAAAGGACTACTGTTGCTGCTTTCAACTGAAACCTCACTTACTGTGTTCTGTGCCTTTATTGCACATCATCCTGATATTATGTATTTTTATAACTGTATTACTAACCTTAGCATCTTATATCACTTATTTTTGCATCACTGTAATGATATGTAATTATCTATATGTACATTTTGTACAAATTATATGTATGTATAATTCTTCTTACTGCTATGTACCCATTAATTTTATTGTCTCATATTTCATACCTTTATACTTTTATATTTTCTTATTTTTTCCCTATTCCCTTATTATGTATTTTATCCTACTAAATGTATTGTTATTATGTAACCATCAACTCCACTTTTCACCTGGCTATATGTATATGGCACCGGATTTGTTGTACTCCAACAAGTTGTAAATAAAATAAAAATGAAAAAATGAATGAAAAAAATAATGTATGATCATTACCCTGTACATCTAGACAAACAATTCCATTGCTTTCCTTTCCTTTTAGCTCCATCATGAGAACAAAGAAAGTTTCCAGAGCCAGCAGCCCTTCGAAGACGGCCAGAAACACGATCGAGTTGAAGAAGGAAATCATTGAAAAATTCAAGAGTGGCATTAAGATTGCTGAAATCAGCCACATATACAGAAAGTCGACATACAAAAAGTTTCATGATGATGATAAAGGAAGCAATAAAGGCGGCTAATGTAGCAAAAGGAGTGAACGTGAAAACAAAACAGAGATTACAAACAATTGACGATGTCAAACAGATGCCATGTTAAATGTTCACTTATTCTTTACATTAGTCTTTTATATTCAGTTTACATTAATTTCTTTTTGTTTTTAGTATTAAACACTACATTTATTCTCTATAAAATGTGTTTTTGGTATATATTTTGAAGTGTCCAGAACAAATTAATTGGATTTACATTAATTCATATGGAAATAATTGCCTCGGTTCTCGTCGGTTTCAGATTCTGCCAATTGTTTTCGGATGGATTATCAATGAAAACCGAGATATAGTGTTGAAAATATAGTAATAAAAAATATTAGTAATAAAATATAGTAATAAAAACCTAATAAATTATTTTAATTAGGTTAATCTTTAAAAAATGTAATAAAATTCAAGATTAAAAGAATTTTTATCAGAAAATTTCAGAATTATGCCATCAATAATGATAATTCAAACAATTACTTCCTAGTAATATCTTTACATTTATTATTTAATATTAACATTTAAGAAAAACCTTTATTTTACTTTTACATTTCTATTTGTTACCATTATTATTAGATTATTGCTGAGTATATTCATTTTCTTTAGGAACTTTTTAAATTTATTTTGTATCATAAAAACATTCATATAAATCCTTTAGTTGAAAAATTCATATAAACTGTTTAGTTGAAAAATGCTGCTAATATATAAAAATTAATTAAAATACAATTCTATTTATCTTAATAAATTTCATTAAAATAAAAAAATAAGATTAATACAGTTTAGTATAAATGTTACATTTGAGTCTTGCAGACACAAAAGAATAAATAAGAAAATATCACACAAAATGGCATTTAATCATGTACATTGTAGAAAACAAATTAAGTTATTAATTCTAAAACAAGTTTCATTAAAATAACAATAATTTTAACAACATAAAATTAAATTCTATTATTATTTAATTTTTCGGTTGCATCAATTAAGTATTTTGTCAAAGAAAATAAAATTTTTACATATAATGATTTAAGCTTCTTTTGTCTTGATAATGATAGAAAACTTAAAGGAACATTAATAATAATAGATTAGTATAATTCAGAATTTTAATTAAACCAGAAAAAACAAATAATATCTTTAGTTATTTACATCTTTATTTCATAATAAAAACAGATAAAACTAAAAAATAACTTAACTCTTAAGTGCATTAAAAATATTAAAACTGCATTAAATTTGTATATTTATGAATTTTATGACTGGTCCAATGTGAAATACATTATTCAGAAATATCAGCAATTTTAAATATAGAAAATCTTATTTTACATTAAAAAAATTAACTATTCTATTATTCATTATTTGTCCAACAACTTTTAGCCAAGTTTTAAAATATAAACTTAATATTTTTATTTCTCTCAAATTTTATTGCATTGTACCAATATTTTAATTTCTGACTTAATTAATAAAACTATTAACTAATACTAACAAAACAATTTAAATAATAAATAAAAAATATGCAAAACTGAAGATGCAATAGCAGACTTAAATCCAGATATAATCAATCAATTTAAGCACATCAAGAATATTCCACTTTTGCCTTCAATAAACATGAAAACTAAATACTTTTAAATGACTGTTTCAATTTATCTGATTGATATGTTTTTAAAGATAATTATAATTGCAATATAATGACTATTACATAACGTTTAGTAATGATTAATGTTATAATAATTATACTTTAATTATCAAATAGATTAGAAAATGGAATTTTTGTATGAAGTCACAGTTAATTTTAATTATACATATTTCAAGGATGAATAAATATAGAAAAGAGATCTTCAGAGCAATAAGTATGGCATTGTAACAAGGTAGTTTTAAATATTCATTTCATAATAACTTATTTTAATTATTATCAGAAGAGTTAAGTTTTGATTTTGGTTCACTTATTAATTACCAAATGATCATTCAGTAGACAAATTCAATTACATTTAAAAATCATTATCATAAATAAGCAATTTTATGTCAAACATAACTAAATACCTGTCAAATAAAATCTATTTTTACATAAAGATAAAAGAAATTAATAATTATAATAATTCATGTTAATAACATTAATAAATTTGTTAATAAAATTTTAAAATAAACAAACAAACTTAATGTATTATTGTACTAGACCATTGAATTATTTTTTCCAATTTTTCAAAGTTATCATTATATATTATAAACCAAAATCACAAATAACTATTTCCCCCTTCTCACCTTAACGTTTGATGCATGACGTTGCTACGATCAGAAGATAGAAGCAGTCCATTATTCAGCCGTTCAATCAGCACACAAGATGTGGAGAAAATGGATGATGATATCAGTATTATTTTAAAAACTAATTACATTACATTAAATTGTGTTTTGTCTTTTTAAAAGTATAATTTCTATAAATTCAGAAACCTTGATGATCTACTGAATAAACATTTTGTTAGTTGTTCAAAATTGAAATTCCAAAATATTGGACTAGTGTTGGTTGTTTTAAATAAATTGAAATAATTTACATATTTACTAATCTAAGCCTTGTAACTATTAAAATTTATTCCCAGTATTTAATATAACTACCAAATTACAGATCCCATAGGAAAAACCATCTATGGGCAAACTCATTTGGAAGATAGTCATAGAATTTTTATTACATTAATTTTTACAAAAATAAAAATTTTTTAAATGTTTAGAAAACAAACTAATTTAGAAAAATTAGAACTTACCTGTAACCAATGATTAGGTTCTGAAGATTTTTGTAAAGCTTCTCTTTCTTCTTTTAACTGATCGCAAAGTTTCATTATTCCTTGTGCTTCTTCTACTTTTCCTTCACAACCCAACTGTTCTACCTAATAAAGGTAGTTTAAAGAATATAATTAATAATTAAAGGCTGAGTATTATGATTAAAGTGAAACCTCAATATGATTTTAAAACTGTACATGTAAAATTAACATAAAATCCTTTAAAATTTATTTTGATTATAATTAATCATTAAAATATTCAAAAACTTAGCAGCTACAAGCAAAATATGATATGGTTATCAATACTCTATCATATTCTAAAATCATAGTTCAGATTATATCAGAACATAATATTGTGTTACAACAGATTTATTGTATTTGCCATTTTTTTTTGTTAACAAAAATGAAACATTTTACAATATAACAATGATATGAGATTTCATTAATGTTATGATATTCTCCATTATTTTTCAACACATTTCTCTATCTATTCAGCAGCATCTATCTCCATTTCAATTCCTCTCTTGAAGAAATCAGTATTCTGTTTGAAGAAAAATGCTTCCACTGCAAAACTGTCCTCTTCATATGCAGTAAATATTTTCTGAAGAAAATTTTTAGGACACAAAATAGGTGTTAGTCCAAGAGATCAATATTTGGATTATAAATTAATTCAAATATTGATCTCTTTGATAATAACCATTTCCCATCTGAAATCATGTAATTTTATTTTGTTTTATGTTTGAAACACAAGAATGCACATTATCCTACTGGAACAACACTTTTCCATTGTTGTGTCCTATCTGCTGACTGAACAAAATTACTTACTATATCCAGAAATTAACAAAAGACCTCACTATTTATGGTCCTGTTATGAGGAAGAAGCTCCCAATCAACTAGATCTTGAATTGAATAGAAGACAGAGCATCCACTTTGTGCTGTGACTGTCTGGATTCAGTGTAGGATCTACCATCTCATTCCCCTGGACTCAATCGTCATAATGGACCCAACTTTTATCAGAAGGGATGATTTGGTTGAGAAATTGTCCTTCTTGATGGAAGCAGAAAAGTTGTTGACAAACTTTGACATGATGTTTAATCTGTGATGCCAAATTGTGTGAAAAATGACATACTCGTCTTTTTCTCCCAGTTCTTTTCCACTAGGCTATCATCCATGAGCAGACTCCCTGTGATATTTCTGCTTTCGTACAATCCTTCTTCCCTCTGAGTCATTAAGCCAAGATTCTTTTTGCTTACTATTAGAGGTCTAATAGCTCTCCTTTGTGAGCACAAAAACCACAGTTATCACAAAATTGCAAAAACAAATTTTGAGCTGTACAATCTTTTAGAGATGGAACCAATCACTACTGCTACCATTTTTAAAAAAGACATGTAAGAGATTTATCTCTTAAAAATCAAGTACCATTTCAAATTTTTTAAAAAATAAATAAACTGTTTCCATGGAAGCAATAATGATGAAATACTGAGTATATGAAAAGAGGTGATTACCTCTTTTTAATGAAATGAAAAAACTTATTATTATTTGAAAAGTTTATGCAATACATGAAAGATTTTATTTAATTTGTTTTTATTGAGAAATTTTAAGATAAATATACATGTATTTTTATATATATGAGAATCAAGAACTGTTTATATTAATAATCTTTCTAAAACCTAACTTAGTAACAGAAAATTTTAATTAGTACCTTTCCCACGGAAGCGATGTTTTGACCAGAGTACTTTTCTTAAATGTCAGAAATCACATAGAAAGAATATGACAACAGAATTCAGAAATACATTTCATATATTATTCAGACATAGTAAGAAACCAAAACATAGATGCATTTCAGAATGCAGTTAGAAAAGCCATCCAAAAATGCAAATTGCAAACACAGCATAAATGTAAATGTACCAATGTACCAACTTGATCCAGAGACTTTGACAGCAATCTTGCAGACAAAAATTCCATGTTGATATCTGTGAAAAGCTTGTAAACTCCATGTTGCATCAAGTTTGGGACTAGTAACTAGCAAAAGAAGGACCAATGAAATGGTTATGACTGTTTTGTACAACTTGATGAAGTATTTTGGTCACTTGCTTTTTCACTAGTTTTGCTATTTGCATTTTTGGATGAGCAAGCTAAATGTGAATTGTGAAATGCACCTATGTTTTTGTTTTGTTATTATGTCTAGATAATATATGAAATGTATTTTTGCATTCTTGTCATACTCCTTCCATGTGGTTTCTGATATTCAACTGAAGTGCCTTAATCAAAACATTACTACCAAGAAGAAGATACTATATATTTGTAAGTTTATTATGCTAAGAAATATAAACTAGGAAACCATTCAAAATTCGATATGTTATTTTGTATAAAATTTGAACTGTCAACATTTTCTTTGATTGATAAATTAATAATTATTCCTTTCTAAATAGAAACAACAAATAAAGGTTTATTTTTTGCTAGGAAATAAATATTAATTTCAATAATTTTGCAAATACTTATCCAAACATAAGAAAATCTACAACCAACAGACTTCATATTTCATGAAAATATGCATTAGCATAGATGAGAAAATAAAATATAAAAAGATTAAAACTTTTTAAATAATTAGCTTACTACTATGGTATAAATTTATTTAAAATTTGTCGTTAAAAAATTATTTTTGATTTGTTTTTTGTAAAATCAATTAAAGGGACTTTTTACACAAAATGCAGTTTGCAAAAAGTGATTCTTTCCAATAAAATTTCTCTTCTTTTATTGAACTTTTATTTTGAATTTATATATTGATTTAAAAAGATAAGAAAAATAAAAGCCAATAAATGCTAATCAAAGTTATAGCATGAAAAAACACTTTGGATAAGTGAGTCAAAAACAAATCAAAATTTTGGGTGTTTTATCAAAGGATTGTTAATTTATTCCAATGATGATATAATAAATAAAATAAGTCACTCAAAAATCACATAACATCAACCAAAAGTAATTATGACAAAAGATAAATATAATAATGATAATTATTAAAATTAATATAATAATAATAATGCTGATTTATAAAATAATAGGAAAAAATGTTACATTAGAAACCAAAACAGAGATATTTTCATGGACTAATTTTTAGTTACTGAAATTTGGTTTATAGATAAAGTTTTTATTTCATGTGAATTTTCTAGGTATTTTCAAAATTATTCTTTAAAAAATCTAATATTCTAATAATTAATGTTGTCATGAGATGGCTGCTCCACCCATTTCCAGACTCCCTTTTATTTTATTAATTGAAAATACTTTAAAAATTAGCAAGTAAAAAATTATTTAAAGTTTAGTTGATAAATACAGTTTCTCAATTGTGATAATTGTGATATTTCTGACATTCAAGTGAAAAATTACTGCACAATATTATATAAGTTTACTCAAAAAGTAACTTAAATTTTACACAAAAATATTCAATAACTTTTTCTTGTCATTTCACTATTGACACTAATTTTAGCATTAGACTTCAAATAATTTTTTCCTCTAAAATCAACACAAAAAAATTTGATTTTTGTTTTAATGTTGGAGAAAATATTACACTCAAGCAAGTTTATCACTTTCATTCCAATTATCTTTTGGACAATTGAACTTTCAAAAAGTTTCAATTTTCCAAAAGAGTACACAATACAAACAATACCCATTTAGAAAAAATAATTTTAATGGAAGTGTAGATTTACATTATTAGAAAAAATATATTGAAAGCAGTAAGATAGAAGAACAAAATACTTAAATAAACTTAAATTATATATTAGAAAAAATCTGAAAAGCTTATATAATATTATAAAATCTTGTATAATATATTGTATGCATGCATACATAAACAATTGATTTCACAAGTAAATGTTACATCATATATAAATATAATACATATATTTACAATAAATTTTATCTAATGTAATAGACAAAAAAAAATAATTTACGGAATATAAATTTCAGAAATGCTTCATTTATAACAACAAAGAAAATCATACCAGGTTTCACTGAATATTAAATTTAAACAACATACTTGAGCTAATAAATCATTAATTTTTTCTGTAAGTTGTTCACTTCTTTCTTCTGTGTCTTTTGCAACTGTTGATGATGACACCTAAAAATTGAAGTTTCTATTAATTATAGTATTTCAAGAAAGTAGATAATTACTGTTTATGATTAAAAGTGAAATCATATGTTCTAAGAAAAACTTTCAAGTTTTATCTTTTTTAAAATTCAGAAATCATAATGTTGTTTATTAATTACTATTATCAATACTTAAGTTACTTAAACACTTCAATACAGTAATGCTTATAAGAATTTAAATAAGTTCACTGTTACAAGTGAAAGATATATATATTTAAAATTTAATGCAAAATTCTATTTCTGTACTAAATTATTTAAAACAATAATATTAGATCTTTAACAACAAAAATGAAATAAATTAATATGAATTTAATCATATTTTTGTTTTAAAATGTTAAATTTCCTTTAAAATGTTTTACTAAAAATTTTGCATTACAAGATCACTATCATCAGTATTATAAGTCAATTGATATAATTAGAAATATAATCAAATTGGATTAGAATTATTTTTATATTTATTATCAAAACTTTAAAAGAACAGCCAATATAAAAATCCTGCAAATACTTTCAATTAAGACAGCTTAACACAAATTAATATAACATAATAATCAACATATCTGTAGACTGTAACTTATATAAAAATATAGTGCTTTACTACAGGAATTATAAAAAAATTATAAATAATAACTATTTCTATCAGTTTGTTTTAAATTATTTATGTAACAGTTGATTATTTGTTCAGAAATTAGATAAACTAGATAAACATCACAAAACCCAATAAATTTGTAAAGCCAAACAACTGCTGGATTAAATTGGGCTACTCTTCCATGGTTTTATTTAATTAATTACTACATAATTTGTCACTAGAGGAAAGCGATAATCTAGAATTCTAAAATGTTCAATGCAAAATGTATCACTGATTTTTATAAATATTTTATTTAAATAACAATAAATTTAGAATCAGTACTAGTATCTATGGTAATTTAAAAAATCTATATATTGTACAGTACATTTACTCAAAGTCATTCTATTTAAACACACAAAAAATAAATATTAGAAAANGAAGGTTTACGCATTACTTAAAAGCCGTGAAAGCGACGAAAAAAATTTACTCGTCATAAAACGATAAATAGTTTGTCAAATTTTTATTCATAAAAATGCAGTTTCGACTGCTTTTTATTTTATAAAATCCGTCTTCTTGCGCCACCAAAGGGCCTTTTAAACAATAGATAGTCTGTTAGTGTTGGTCAGTAGTATCCCAAATTCGATACGAACGTTTGATTTCTTGAAAATTTGATCACGATTTAAATACAGCATTTGCTTTTAATATTACCGATATGTCATCGAACAGAAAACGTGTTGTATTATCATTAAAAGACAAATTAAAGTATTTGTTTCGATTATCCGGATTTTCCCATATCCGGACTGCCTTCATCCCCAATTAGTCCGGATAATCGAGGTTCTACTGTATTTCTATCAGTTTGTTTTAAATTCTTTATGTAACAGTTGATTATTTGTTCAGAAATTAGATAAACTAGATAAACATCACAAAACCCAATAAATTTGTAAAGCCAAACAACTGCTGGATTAAATTGGGCTACTCTTCCATGGTTTTATTTAATTAATTACTACATAATTTGTCACTAGAGGAAAGCGATAATCTAGAATTCTAAAATGTTCAATGCAAAATGTATCACTGATTTTTATAAATATTTTATTTAAATAACAATAAATTTAGAATCAGTACTAGTATCTATGGTAATTTAAAAAATCTATATATTGTACAGTACATTTACTCAAAGTCATTCTATTTAAACACACAAAAAATAAATATTAGAAAAAAGTTATAAATATTATTCATTAGTGCAAAATATTTTTGAAATATTTTCATAAATATAATGTTTTGTAAATGGATGGCAGTATTTTTGATTTGAACAACAACAATGTAATTTAATAAGATATAAAATTAATAATAATAATAAATTATGTTATTACAGCAATGATAATTATATAATAAAAGTTATTTTTATTTTAAACAAATATATATTGATACTTTAAAAATGAATGAAATGAATAAAATTAAATTTAAATACATTTAAGTACATTAAATTAAACAAATTTAGAGTGTAGAATTTAATTGCTTAATTGTTCAATAAAATTTTCACTTTTTAACAAAAAAACTGTGCTTATATAATTATTCGTTTAAATATTAATACAATTCTTACTTTAATTTGTATTTAAGAGAATAATTTTGGAATGCCATCATACATAACTTGCAATTATTACTAAGAACAGATTTCATTTCCTTCCTTCAAAATTCACAAAACTGAAGTTAAAAATTTATAAGTAAATTTTTAACTTATGTTTAAAATTTTCATAAAGTATAAAATTTTACATCTTTTCAAGTAATGTTTACTCTCCAAATAGAATTAAATATTTTTAAGCATATATTTAAAAAAAAATGTCAAAATACCAGACACTACAGTATTGTTTCATTTACTTCAAACTAATCAACCTTACTGAATAAATTATTAAAAAAATTGGTNAGATATCAGTAGTATTCTTGGAATGTTCCTCAATTTGGTATTCCTCTCCTGACATTTCACTTGTCTGAGTATTTTCTTCTGTATCTCTTGTATGCTCTTTACGTGGTCTCCCTCGTCCCCTTTTTTGCATAACTGCTTGACTTGGTATTGGAGGAGATCGAGGGAAAGGTCCGGGATTTAACTCAATGCCAGCAATCATTAGTAGAATAAAAATTATTATTCGAGTTAATGAAACATTTAAACAACTTATTTCAGTTCTACACTTAATATTCCGTTGTAAAAATTCCATGTCTAACGTCGCCACAACAGCTCAGCAAAAAAGTCACCAACACCTCCGCAGGCTAGACACGCCCCCCTATATAAATGAAATAGTGACTTATCAAAAATATAACAAATGGGTAAATGATAATTATTGGCCACCAGACAGTAACCGACCATTTTAAATTTAAACCTCTTTAACAAGAACTCTATAAAAGCTATTCTGAAAGTATTGAATGGCAGTATCAATACATGATTTTGTTGTCAGTAGATAGTAAAAAATCACACAGATTTTTCTGTCATTGTAAGTGGCCAATAAATATAACTTTGCATTTTTGTAAAACAAGACATATTTTGGATTAAATGATTGGTGTTTGTAATTTTCAGATGTTGGTAGTAGAAAAACTAAACAAATCTGTAAGTATATTTCCCAATTTAATCTATATCATCATACATTTCAAATATATAAAGTTGATAAATTAGTTTAGTTTAGTTATATGTTATACATATTGAATAATAATTTATTCGGTGTTTTCGTTTTTATTTCATATAAAATAAATTAGAACATTTATATTAGAATCATTGTCACATTTAAATTGCTCATCTTGACTTACTGAATGATGATACTATACTTAAATTAATTAAATTATCAGTCATTTTGTGTTTAATAAACATTTTCACTTTGATTCCTGAGCATTTGTGCCCATCATTGGTGTGATAAGCCCTCACTATTATCTGCCTCACAGCTGTTGATAATTTAATTAATATAATTAAACCAAGGGCTAGAAGCAACTTTTGTAATAATTTCGATAGTATACTTCTTTTGCTTCAGTTTTAATGGGCTGCAATTTGAAAAAATTATAGACTTATAAATTCCCACTGTTGACCATCTGTCTGTCTCAGTCTCTCAAGAACAGTGTTAGATAGATGAAAAATCAGATATAGAAAGCTGAGGCACTAGGCCCCAATTAACTACATACAAACTTCCATTTTGGGCTGGAAGTCACATTATTTCAATTAAAAAATTTTCTGAACGGAGTTATATACATGACCAGCATGACTTCATCGTTAACAGGAAAAATATAATGTACAGGGGCAAGACACTATAAAACTTCTGTACATTGTGACAATGTCATAATAAATAATTGCTTGTTGATTTTCTTTTCTTGCCTGTTTTGCTTATATTGAGAATAACTTCAAAAGTTATCTAACTTCTTCTCACATTATTTGTAAATAAAGTCATTTATTTTTATTTGAAAATTTCTGCATGAAATACTTAAAAATGCTTAATGCATTCACTATAAAGACCATGTATCTGATTTCTGTTGTTTAATTTGAAAAAAAAATGTGGATATAGTTTCAGTGGCTGGCCAGATGGCTAAGGTGGTTAAGGCATCAGCCTACTGCTCTAGGGAACCGAGGTAGAATCTGAGCTGTCAAAAAATCCACAAATTTTTCACGAATGATCTTGCTCTGGAAATGTTAGTTCCCATCCCTTATCACTTGGTACAGCTCTCATCCATTCTGGATTTGGCTAAATCCACAATGACATGGAAAAAAGATCATCTCTGTGTTCACAGATCAAAAAGAGCCAAAAAATGGAGAGAAAAAGAGAAAAACATATGGTGTCAGTTTTAAGCATAACAGAAAAGTTGAAGATTATAGTACTTTCTACAAAGATAAGTATTGCTTCTTATCAAAATTTACTACCAAAAATTTCATATTTAAAAAAATATTTGTAAATTTAAATTTTTTGTATGTATATTAGTCTGATTTGTAAGTTGATAACAAGCAAATAATGTTACTATATACTTGTAATTGGTTATTGCTATGTTAACTCATCATTAAGTCAATTAAAAATAGCCAAGACTCATTTCTGAGTCTTGGCTATTTTTATGTTCTAAGATTAAAAATTCAATTTATTTAATTTTGATCATAAAAATTACACCTATTTCAATGCATTTTATTGCCATTTTAATATATTTATACATTAAAAATGTAATATTTCTTTAAAAAGCACTGCATAACTTTTTCTAGAATTTTCATCCAAATACTTATGGCATTACTATATTAAGCTAATGAGACTGAGCTAAGTTGACTTCTTCAATATTTTCTTATTACAAATACTAGTCAATAAAATCATTTAAAAAAAAAAAGTTTATAAAATTTTTATAAAATCATCATCAGAATTAAAAAAAATTTTTTTTAAATATTTTTTCTTAAAAAATTAAATACACTTAACAGCTGATCACCATATTTAAATTGAAACATTAAAATTTTGATGTAATGACAATTATATTGTCAAAGATGCTTCTCAGCATAAAATAAAATTCAAACAAATATAAAAGTTAAAAATCTGTTCCATCATTTGTTTGATTTTGTTTCATGAAGATTTAACAAGTTTTTTCACTTCTTTCATTGAATAAAGAACTCAAAACTAGTTACATTAACATATAATTAAGAAAAAAAAATCTGTATTCCAATGAGAATATGAATTTGTTTACATGAGCAATGAAATCCAAAATATATTTATATTTAAACAAAGAAGTAAACCAAGTAAAGTATATGTAAATATTGAACAACACTATTTATAAAATGAAATGAATGAAATAAAACATGTAAATTGAATTGGTAAAAAATAAGTAGTATCTATATACTGATCAATTTAAGTATACTCTTTTTTTAAAATTACCTTTTTTTATAAAATGTTAATTATTTTTAACTTAAATTAAATTGTAAATATTATAGCTCAAAACAAATAAAAAAAATTACTTAATATTTTTCTACTTAGTTTGTATCTCTGTAGCTAAGCAACAAAAATTCTTCAAAAAGTAATGATTGAATTAAAAACAAACTAAAAATTCAAATATGTCATATGATGATGTGTGACGCGTTTGAATTTTTAGTTTGTTTTTAATTCAATCATTACTTTTTGAAGAATTTTTGTTGCTTAGCTACAGAGATACATAGTAAGTAGTTCCATATATATACAGTAGAGCACTGATTATCTGAATTAATTGGGGACTGGGGTTGTTTGAAAAATTGATTTTTCGGATAAAAGATTATGTACAAAAAAATACATTATTAATATATCCCAGGTTTAAATTTTTCTTCGTTGCATGTCACTTCGCATTGAATTTTAGATGTTAAGCCTATTGAAAACTTTTTATAATAATAATTGTGGCTATTGTATCATTAAAAATTATTTCTTTATTTTGCACAAGCAAAATAAATATATTGAAAAATATATATATGTTACCAGCAAAGTTTGAAATCCGGCATTCTATAGAATGCCTAGGCATTGTATATAATTACGGTGACCATATTTTTTGGAGGAAAATAAAGGACATATCGAAGAAAGAAAATAAAAAAAAAAATACCTTATAAAATTCACAAGTTTATATCGCTGTTGACAAACGTTTTCGAGCAATCTCTTTGCTCTTCTTCAGGTCGACTAGAATTTCCTGGACAGAGTGTATTCTATTTGTTGGAATCAGGTGTCATTCAGATGAAGTGGGTCCTTTCTGACATGTGCGGTCGTGCGGTGGAGGAGGAAGTTGCGGGTTGGCATCCAACAGTGATTGCCAGGCAGAGTCAGCTCTTCCTTCTGGTCAACGCACGTGGTTAGCTGGCCGGCGTTGTAGATAGCTGTGGCCTCTAGCCACCTGAGATGCTCTTGGTGGGGCATGTTGATGATAACAGTAGCTTTATCGAACTTCGACTTTGTATGGGGGTAACTTGTTCAATATATTATTAAAAATTTTTTTAAACTTTGCGTCAAATTTACAAAATAAAGGACAAAATGCCTATTTTATAAAATAAATAAAGTTAGAGGACAGAGCAGCGAAATAAAGGACTGTCCTCTTAAATAAAGGACGTATGGTCACTGTA
>NW_019385164.1:380857-395331 GCF_000671375.1 Centruroides sculpturatus | reverse complement strand
GGCGAGGTGATTCGCGCAATATATTGGCAATTGTAATGAGTGTGACAGAGGATGGTTTCTACCGACTTGGAACTTCTGAAGGAATTTTAAAACAAGTATATGCGAGATCACAATTCACTCCATGCCCCAAGAACTTGCTTAGAATTGAAGATATTCCTGACCATGAAATTCCTCTCCGGTCAGTTGCAATTGCTCAGTCCAGTGGAAGCGGCCAAGGATTCGTCAAATGTATGTGTAAAACAAAGTGCCAAAATATGAAATGTCTTTGCGTGAAAAATGTAATGAAATGTAATTCAAAATGTCATTCAAGCCTACCATGTTGCAACAAGTAGGTTAATTGTAATTTTTTATATGAAAATTTTGTTTCCCTTAATAAGAAAGGCATAAATTTTGTTTTGTACAACTTTCATTTTTCTTTACGTATTTTGAATAAATTTTTTTAATGGCACTCTCATTATTTTTTCAGAATAACATTTGTATTTTTGAGGAATGCACGTCATTTATATAATAGCCTTATCAGAACCTTTTTTCATACTTTGCCTAAATAGCATTTGTCATTCTATAGAATGCCTAGGTATTATATACAATGCCTAGGGAAAGTATGTAATAATTCTCATATTTCATAGATTGCCTAAAAACGCCAGGCATTATATACAATGCCTAGGTATTCTATAGAATGCCAGCTTTTCATACTTTGCCGGTAACATATATATAAAAAAAAAATTATACTTTAGAAGTTAATCTAGTATCAAAAATGTTTGATTCAGCATGACACAGTCCGACTGGAACACTTTTGGTTAACCAAGGTTTCGGTTGATCGGCATTCGGATAATCAATGCTCTACTGTATGTATATATATATATTGAAAACTTTAAAAATTCCATATACAGTAAGACCCTGCTTAACAGTGATTCAATATAACGCAGTTTGCTCAAAGCCTAAAAACAAGCTCAAAATTTACACCAATTCAAATTATCGTGTATTTCATTTATTCATATATAATACAATTATTCCCAAACACAAACCAATCAGCAAAAGGTGGCAATTCGTCATAGCACTGTACTTTCCTTAAATCTATGTTTGTTTGGGACAATTTTGAAAAAATATAACATTATGGATGCCATAGGCATTATCAACTTCACTTGGCAAGAATTAACTGATAAATGCATGAACGAAGTGTGGAAAAAGGTATGGCTGAAGGTATCCAAGAATTCTCAACAAGAGCCTATCACGGTATCTTTAGGTTGACCAAATTGTCAACTTAATCAATACAGCAGGACAAGGAGATGTAGACAAATAGGTTATTGAGGAGTTACTGCAAATTTAGGATGAGAGCCTTACTAATGACGACCTTCAAGAACTGGCAGAACAAGGAATTCATATAGAACTGGAAACTAGTAATTCTGAAAATGAAGAACCCAAAGAATTTCTCTACAGATTTAACTTAGTAAAAAGTTTGGCAACAATAACCAAAATTGTTGATCAAATTGTAGCAAATGATCCAGATTTTCAAAAGAGTGCAAAAGCAAGAAGAGGCATTTTGGATGCAATCTCTTGCTACTAACCTTTAATTAAGGAAAGAAAAAAACTGAAAAATGAAATTACATGAATTTATCACAAAAAACAAGAATTTCAGAAGAGCTAGGATCTTCATCACAAAAATGAACTTTAGATTTCTGTGTGCATACATTTGTGTGTTAGTTAACATATACTATTATGCAAATTAATGTAAAAATAACTTAAAATTAAAGTAAAATCTGTTTATTTTTGGTTGAGTGTTTCCCTTTTCCTATTTACTCTGTGTTAAAATGACTTTGTATAAGTTGTTTCATTTAACACTTTGTCATCTAGGAATGTATCCTCTGTGTTAAGTGGGGTCTTACTGTATATTATGTTCTAATTCATAATGAACACAGAATGATTTTGTTTCCTACATGTAAACTAACAAGCATTTACCCCATTCTTATTCTGGGAAAGACTGTAATTTTATACTTTTTTGAACACTTAACTTACTGATACATAAGTGTCAATACATTAAATATTTTTTAAAGTATTCAAGAAACTTTAAACATATTTAATGGAAATTTAGATGTCAGATGCAATGTCAATATAACTTATATATAAATTGCTATTAAATTTTTCAAGTCAACTAATAAAACAATTTTGAAATTTCAGATTAAATACTACTAACAAAGACAAACTTATATATATATTAAGGATAATCATTTTAGAGGCAAATTTATAGAAATATTTATTTACATTAAATTTTTCATACAAATCCAAAGTTTTAAAAACTGCTAAATATAGCTAATATAAGAGTTTTTTTTCCAAATATCTATTCTCTATCAAACAAAAGTTCACTAAAAACAGAATCAAATTAAAACTTAGCTTTTAAATCTAGTGTTTTATAATTAATGACTAAAATAATATAACTGTAACAATGAAAAACTAAATCTTCCATAAATTGTAACATATTTGTTATGTAAATTAAATTATAAACAGAATCAAAACATATATTAACTATGTGATAGCTTCAATATTAAAAAGCTGCATAAAAGTAATTAGATAAGCATTACTGAATTAAAAGTTAAAGGAATTTATAGAATTTACTTTACATTATTTAACATGCTTACTCCTCCTTCTTTTTGTCCTAGTGCTAGTCTTTGTTTGGCTCTTCGAATTCTCTTCTCCACATCAGTTAGCATGCCTTGACAAAATCTTAAAAATTCATCTTCATAATGTGATTTCATGTAATGGTTTGATTGCTCGTATCTAAAGATATTACAAATTTTACACATACAGACACACAAATAAATAAGTATATATATATAATTTATATTATTATACACAAAGTAATTCAGTATGTAATATTATCATTACTATATAATTATATTAAACAATATCTATAACAAATTAACTAAGATAATATTAAAGGTAATTACTTTTTGTTATTTATTAAAAGTAAAAAAATATCATCAGTAAATTTGGTAAATTACTATTACAGAAAATTTAAAGAACCAATACTATTCATTAAATAGAAATGTTTTTAATATTGTGGACTGATTGCTTCAATCAGTACTAAACACTGCACTGTAAGTTTGCATACTTGGATTTCGAAAAGTATAGTGTACTTCTAACTTTTCAAACATTCACATTAAATTACATTTTACTCTTATGATTTAAACAAAGATTGTTGACAATGAAGGTATTAAAAACGAATTAACTATTATGATATTAAAAATATGTAAAATATCAGCATAATATATATAAATAACACCTTATCTTTGCCAAGAAATATATTTATTTCCAAAACAAACGTTTTCAGCCTGATTTACAGGCCATCCTCAGGTTAAGAATGAAATTTGAATTAAAGCATTCCACCAATAGAATACAAAATTAAAAATTAAATAAGCAACAGAATAACATAAAATAAAATTAACAAAAAAGTATATAACCAATGGAGTAACATAAAAATATAAAATATGTACAGTACATAGAAGTATTAAGAAATACAATTACTAACACATCCAATAAAATTACTATTTTAACTGGTTAGAGCTCTTAGTAAATTCTTTAACCATAAACTTCCATGCAGAGGGAAGACTCTCAACATCCCTTGCATTCAAACTTGGGATTTTCAAATCTTCCGTTAAAAATGTATTTTCAACAGTTATTAATGGTCCTAACCATCATTGCAATGATTTTAACAGTGGTTTAAACTTTTTTCCGTTGCACCTGGTCTCTGTATTTCGATTGTTTTAGTTTTTCCATTGTTACAATTGACTTTCTGCTTTTCATTGTCTTAACTTTTTAGTGACCATTTGGGTTTATTCTGGCTAACTTGCTTTTGTGGTATTAGGGGGTTACTGGTAAGGTTAACGGGGTGTCCTGGCCACTTACAGTTGGCCACAGCTTACATATTAGTGTAAGTTAGTTGATAAGTTTTGTATATTTTGGGGTAGGTTTGTAGTTTAGTCTATGGGTTTATTGGGGTTACTGTCTGGTTAGATAGATCCTGGAGGTGATAACAACACCAGAGATGGTGATTCGAGAGCAGAGGTGTCGCTGGAACCACTTGAGGACCAGGTTCTGAAGGAAGCTTATTTTATTAGGAAGGATTATAGAAATCTGTCCAGTTTCCAGAAGAAATTCCCCAAACACTAAAGTTAGAGGCGAAATCCGGGATATGGTTTCAAAACTTTATGGGTGCGTACACTAACTCTATGGGGTCCTGAGGGAACTTAGAAACCAAAGAATCGACTCTAGACCTACATTGGTCACACCAGCAATACAAAGCTATGCCGAGACCGTAAAGGCCCCAAGCAATCTCAGTGTTACCACAAGAAATATTACTAAAATCATCAAGGAGAAAATCAACAAGGAAGGGACGTGAGAGGAAGTTGCATTACTACTGTACCCACAAGAGGCGAGAGAGGGTAGTTCCACGGACATGAAAGAGATCACTCAGATACTGAAAGAAAAGATAGAGCCAAACAAATTGGGTATAGGGGTCTGCTCTATTAGAGGGGTGAGCGGTAACAGGATATGTATCAAAGTTTCCTTGTGCAAAGACGGGGAGAAATTAAAGTGTGCTGTTGAGGAAATTCTAGAACTGGCAACCAAAGTCAGGACTAAGGTTGCAGAGGGAAGACGTCCAAAAGTCATAATGATCAACGTGCCAAATTACATTGAGGAGGAAACTATTACAAAAATACTTTATGAGCAAAACCAGATTTGGCCAGAAACAAGTTTAGATGATTTTCAACAAAAGTGTAAACTCATTACAACCCTTAAAAAAGGCAATGTTAGAGATGGTTGTAGGCATGTGATATTGGGTGTGGCCCCTCTTATCAGGAAAATTCTGGTTTCAAATAGACAAATCTGGCCTGGGGCAGTGTCAAGGTTGATGACTTTGTTCACATAGTTAGGTGCTTTAAGTGCAGTTGTCCTGTGCAAAATGGTTGTAGCTTTAAGTGGCTACAACCATTTCGCACAGGAGTTTTGGAATCAACAGCAGTGTAGCCACTGCACGGGTGAACACTGCTACACCGAATGCAAAAACAAAGTCAAGCGGCCAAAATGTGTGAATTGCCAAGAGACTAATAAAAACTTGCAAGATGGTAGGAGGTACAAGTCACAACGCCTTTCAGGCAAGGTGCCCAGTTTTACAGAAAATATAAACAGATCGCTGTCAATAATGCCGCAACACGGAAGTGTTCTATATTTAATTTCTAAGCGCTGGCATGAAGTGAACTTTACTTTCATTCATGGAAACTACTAAAAAACACTTCCTTGCTTTATTGGATACCAGAACGTCGCGGTTGAGACAAAAAGCCCAACTTTGGTTTTTTATTAAAACATTGAAAGAACGGACTCATCCCCAAGTGCATTTCTTTTAAATACAAAGCATTTCCAATGGAAGTTCAAACTCTATTATCTCGAATGGAACGAAGTCTCCTAGTAAGACTTATTAAGAATAAACGCAGAATGATATTAGAAGTAGAAGATAATATGTACCTGGCCCACTTCTTCTTCGACAAGCAGTGTGATCCATCTATTCTGTACCAACAACTGGACAAGATAAGATATATTGCTAACAAAAATGCACAAGAAGTCAGGAAGAAATTGAATAGTAAATATTATTGGTTACAGAAAACGTCCTGCCACAAACAAAGTAAAATCACTGAAATTCCATATTATAATCTTGCAAATGCACCAGCAAATATTCATCAAATAATATCACGAGGTCCGAAACATATACTACTCCAACGTTTGATTATGCACAACTCATTCCTCCCACCATTGCTGCTATAAAGAACACTTGCTGTCCAGAATTGCAACCTAAATTGGAGCTTTCTGCAATAACCAACATAGCATCAAAACAAAGTTCGAAATCCAGCAAATCAAATGCACAAACTGCTCGGATAGTTAAATCGTATCTTACAAGCAATCATTTAAATCTGTTGGTAACAGATAGAGATAAAAGATTTGTATTATGCAAAAACCAGGATTTCCTATCAAGATCCGACACCAACTATACTAAGAAAGATCCGACACCAACTATACTAAGGAAGACACGTAAGATTATTGCACTCACAGGGGTAACAGCTTCTTTAACTGGTTCTCTTAATCCACCAACGAACATTGCTTGCCCAAGATTATTCTTTGAAGTGAAGACACACAAACCTGCTTGGCCTTTAAGACCATTAATTAATAAATGCTCCCATCCTACATATTTCCTCGAGACAGCACTGGCAAAACATATCTCTGCTTTAGTACCTCCCTCCAACTTGGTAACCAATGCCGTTTTAAATGCTAAAGCCAACATTGTAGCTACACTAAGTAACCTTCCCACTAATTCGTACCGGTAGTACAAAATAGACGCTATTTCATTATATCCATCGGTACCACATTTTGAAGCTGTCATGCTTGCTAATGCACTTCTACTGAGTTCTGGGCATCCCATATAACATGTATTACATTTGCATGAGTCTCTTTTATTTATCACAGAAAATAACTATTTTCAATTCAATGGCAAAATATACAAACAAACCGAGGGTGTACCAATGGGCTCCCCTTGTCACCTATTTTAACAGAACTCATCATGAGGAATATAGAGTATCGTATTTTCCATGCACCTTTAACAATCCACTATCCTATCTTGTATCTAGGATACATTGATGATATTTTGCTTGCATGGGACGGCTCAGCAGAAGATTTAGACAAATTTATTCAAATACTAGCTTCAATATATCCTTCTATCAATTTCACTGTAGAAGAGGAGCAAGATAATAAAATTTCCTTTTTAGATTTAGAAGTGCATAGATCTCTGGAGTTAACTTCTCCGGTGCACCACAAAAACAATAGAGGGCCAGATATTATCCCTGTAACAGCTTTCCAGCCCTCAAGCTTCGTTAACTCCGCTATTACTTCGTTTATTCGGAGAGCGCTCCTCATTCCATCCTCCCAGGCATTAATTAATGAAGAATTACAAATTATTAACAGAGCATTGCGCAATGCCAGATATTCTAATTCCAAATATCGATATCTCTACAACCGGGTCATAAACAAATTGTTTCCAAAATCTTTTCTCTGCAACAAAGAAAGCCTAAAGATAATAATCCCTCCAATACCGTACTTGGGCACCATCTCACTAAAAATAACACGCATATTCAGGAAGTATGGTTTTATATTACCTATAACTCCTCAACCATCACTATGAAGAACATTGTGCAATGATAGAGACACTCTCACATTGAATGAAAAATCGGGGGTTTATAAAATTCCATTAAAACATACAATATCAGGTGAGGAAATTAGCTATATTGGAGCTACCACCAGAATGATATGGTCCTGCATCTTCAAACATCAAGAGGACATTAGAAATAACAGATCAGGTACAGAATAAGCGAAAAAGGTTATAGACCAAGATTATCTTCCACTTTGGAACCGCATTAAATTATTTAAGCATTGTAATGATCGGAGGCAAATATTCATATGGGAAAACCTTTACATATCTGCTGCTTTGCCGTGTAATGCGCCGACATTGGAAATACCATAGCTATGGATAACTTTATTTAAACAATCCAAGTTATAATTTTGTGATCTGATTTTCTTCCACTACCATGCATGGCACCATCACTCAGTATTTATATGTTTTGGGGAGTTCACGTTATTACAGCATGTTTCTTTAAAAATATTTAATTATTCAATTTTTACTAATTTGTTCTATATTCCAACCACGTGCATTACGTAATTTGAAAAGTCCGTTAACAGCTGTCAATTTGAGAACAAAGGTATTCAATTTTGCCTGAAGATGACGGTTGTAAACCGTTGAAAGTACTAGTGAGTATATCTGAAATTTAACAGATTGCTGTCAATAACACCGCAACACAGAAATGTTCTATATTTAATTGTATTTCTTAATACTTCTATGTACTGTACNTTGCAAAATTGTAATTAATATTTTTTGTGTAAAATTCGTAATTTTTGTGTTTGATTTTTAACACGTTCACAGTGTCAGTAGATAAACGTTTAGGCAGCTGCTGGGCATCTGTAAAGAATGTTCCAGACCTATTTGCATGGAACATGCAAAATTAGTATGTGAAAAATGCCAGAATTCACAATTTCAAATTTTAACTGAAGATGATTAATTTTTATGCCTTAATAGATAATTATATTATGTGCCATTAAAATTAAGCCAAAATACTTAGATTATGGTTAGATTACGTCATGATTTCCAAAAGAAAAAAAGTTTTTATTTTTGTTAAAAAACATTACTTTTTTGTTATATTATTGTGTAGTTGTGTGAATAAATATTTCATGTAAAGCAATGATTGCTTTATTTCAAATAATGTCTTTTATAAATCTATTATATATACACACTAAAATAATATTCATATTTTTTTTAAACAGACCATACAATGTAGTGTTTTATTTCAGGGTCTTCTGGATCCCACAAGGCTCACAGCATTATTTTCTTCACCAAGCATGCAGAAGAATAATTTCTCCCAAAAAGCTATTACAGTAAAACCTCATTATTTTAAAACTCAAAGGACCAAAAACACAACTTCAAATTATCTGAACTTTTTTCAAATCAGTTTTTTTGTAATTCTTGAATAAAATTATGACATTATCTTACATAATTTCACCCATTCATTTACAAATGTTTTAATATTTCTTGTTATTACTTATAATTTAAGCTATTTTGAAAAATCCATCAGTTGGAGTGTACTTAATGAAAACATAATCAGATTACATTCAAAGTAAAACCTGAAAATAACATACAAAACAAGCTTAACTGCTTCAATAAGAATTACCACAAATTGTCTTGAGTTTGAGATTACAAAAATCATCTGGTCTGATGAAAACAAGCTCTATTAACAGCTAAAGCTCTAAGTATGCATTGTATCGTGAATACAGTGTATTTAATGGATTTCAAAATTATTGAAACAGTAGATTTTTGAGGAAAATGCCCAAAATAAATAAATGCAAAACAGATTTCTTCCATAAAAATAAAAAAATTTTTCTTCATTGGCAATGCATACAATGTCCAAATGACCTTGAATAGATATCCAATGAATTAACAATACAAAATTGGTAAAACTGAAACCAAAACTGATACTTGGGCATGGAAACTTATAAACATGTAATATGATGAAAGATTTCAAATTAAACAATATTCTTGAGGGTCATAGAACCAGATAATGACTTCAAATTTCATTTTATGTGTATTTCAAATTATCCAAACTAAAATATATGCAAAATCCTATTTTCATGACCAGGGAGTAAACTTGACTTTGAATTATCAAATATTGAAATAACAAAGTTTTACTGTATTTTGCAAGCCACTTACTATATATATTTAAACTGTCCTCAGGCAAATTTACATGTTTGGAGACTGGAGTTGGCTTGAAAGCCAGATGTTGCCCACCACTGATATAAAATGCATAAACAAGAATTCATGCAGGATAAAAATACATTAAAATTTTAGATGATGTATTCCTTAATGAATAAGTAATTATTCATTTAAGGAATAAATCTTCAAGTTGGCTTTTTTTTTTTTTAATAAATTTTGCATGAATATATATAGTGTTTTAATTTTAATTTTTACATATATACTAAGAAATGTGTTCTTCTTTTAACATAAAATCATAGTATATTAAAAATCACTTAAATTAAGATCATATATATTATAATTCAAGTAGAGATCCATAAATAACAAACTTGCTATATAAGGCAGTTTGCAAGACCATATCAAGTAAAAGGCTTTATAGAAATTATAAGTCAATGGCAATTTATGGTGCCATGTCTAGCCACCACACAGTTATGGTTTCAATCCAATTACAGTAGACCCCCTATAATACGGGTTCCTATAGTTTGAATTCCTATAAGACAGCAAAAAAATTGTGACAGTATTTGTACAAACACGCTAAAAAAACTCCTATAATTCAGTAAAACGTTATCGCTGACTCGTGTTGCGACAGGATTGGTCAAATCTAGACCAATAGCGGATATTGCACAAACTGCTGAGTTTAAACGAGCAGCAGACCTACTAAAAACCATTTATTATTTAACGTCCATAAAAATTATATTTATATTAATGATGTCTCCAAAGTTCAGTGAATTTTTCGCAAAAAAAAATAATTTATCAGGAAGCACATGAGCGCCACTTGATGACAAGCTCCACGACGAAAACAAGCTTAAGCAATGGCGCCGTCAAACGGTGCATACTCGTTAAGTAATCCTTCAATTTTTTGTTTATAGCATAGTTTATATGGATTATTCCCAAAAAATTATACATATTTTGGAAATGTTGAGTCAAATTAGTCTAGAATCGATTAATTTTATGGAAGAAACCTTTCAAACAGCCGTAGTCGTAAACTGCATATGTGCCGAGCTATGATTGGCTGGACTCGTAGAAAATGGATTCATAAAAACCGGTACGTATCTACCATGTTATAGGGGGGTCAACTGTATGTGAAAAAGAGTCTTAAGCTTAATTTTCAGTTTCTAAAATTCAAAATTGAACAGATCTAATTTCAATATTGTTCTTAATTCAATTTTTAAAATTTATCAAATTCATTTTGATAATTTAAAAAAAAAATTAGAGTTATCATCAAAATGTAATGGTATATCTATTTTTTATATTAAGTATCCATATTTTTTAATACTGATCTATACAGTAAACATTTTATAAAATAAATCTGATCTCCTCTACTTTTAAATATTTAAATAATAATAAAAAATTGAATAAGCAATAACTTACTCTTTCTTCATATTTTCATCGTGTATTTTACTACAAGGTCCTAAATCTGCTTTTGTATTTATAAAGAGTTCGTTAGGGCAAAATTTCACTAAAAAATGCTTGCATACCTGTAATAAAAACTATTTATTAGAATATTAATTTGAACTAAGTATTAAATTCTTGTTATCTTTCCAAAATATTCAGACGTTCTAACATATATAAGATAATTGGTTAATACTCTTATTTCCATAGAGAAGTGAAGAGTATTATATACCTAGGAGATTTTTATACAATATATTAAATATTTATAAAAAATATACTATATTTGTATAATAATATATTAAGTATTGGCATATCAACTGCACAGCTTCTATAGTTTTTTCCAAATTTATTTGAACAGCCAAATAATTTACAGAAGTTTAGAAATAAAATTAGCATGGATCAAATTTCAGCCTATAACATCTGCAATCTGAGCTTTTAAAATAAGTTATCATCATATATGCAAATATTTATATTACAGATTTGATGTTGACATTTTGTTGAATCAATGTATTTATTTAGTACAATAGAAGCCTTTTGTTATAGTCACTTTGAAACCTGTCTAAACTGATAATAGCAGCCTACTAATAAAATGGAGCATGCCTGGAAATGAATTTTGGGTCTCTAAACTTGCTCAAATCTGATCTTTTATTAAAAAACATATCTACTGAAATAGATGCAAAAACATTAAAAGATAGCAATACAATATTTGAAATACAATGGAGGACAAACTAAGGTTTAATTCAATCAACTCTCATAGATTCTATTATCAGCTGTGTTCACCAACTCAGCGTAAATCTGGAATAAGATTTAAACCAAGAGTTCAGTTAAAATCAATCTTCACTGTGCATTAATTCTTGATTTAACTTTCAAATCTTAATTGCAATTTAACTTGTTGCTACTGGTAAGTTAATTCTCAAATTTTAGATTAAAGTATGCATGTGCTATGTGAATTTCATAAAACAACAAACATTCTATTTTCACAATAACTTTGTTAAGCTCTGACAGTTGAAAATAAGTAATGATACTATGGTTGATAGATAAGCAATCAATTTATGTAAACAATTATCCATCATAACAGGATTTCCAGTTTTAAAAATTCTACCCTCTTTTCTACTTAATCTTTATTTACTTTAGTTATTTTTTAATTTTTCATAACAAAATAACAATTGCTTACTATTTTGTCATAACATAATTCACTGGTAACTGCTATATTCCATCTCTATATACATGTATATATTTGTTACCATATTTAATTTTTATTTTCTAATATAGTTATCCCTCATACAACATGGCACTTCTGCAACACAGTTGGAAAATTGAGGATAGCCCCCTACAACATAATTTCTGGTTTCGCTCTAACACAATTCAAGAATTTGGGAAATCCTACATAAAAAATTTCACAAGTGCTAACTCCATTATTCAATATTTCTTTATTCAAGTAACCATGCATGCTGTCTCAAATTTGCTCAACAATTTTGCAATATTTGATTTTTTTTAATTTTAATTGAAATTTTTAATTTCTTTTGCACCTTTCGTCAGGTTTACTTTAATGAAAACTAATAGTACAATTGTTTTCATCCTTGTCCTAGCTTTCCTATCAACATTAACCATATGTTGTTGTCATTGCTTTCAAACTTTAGCCTTTAAGAGTCATTATGTTTTGCTTTTATAGATTAATCTTTGTATTTAGTAAAGTTGATTTAAACACTTTTAGGTAAGTGTTATTAAGCTATTTTAAATAAAAATGTAGGTAAGCAATCATTTGTAAAAATGACAAACAAAATACAGTGGTATCCCAGTACTTAAACTGTTCTTGACTCCAACAATTTGATATTCAAACATAAATTCTAGAAAAAAAAATCACTCAGTGCTCGACTGAACAAACATGACTCGATAGAACAATTTTTGATTTATAGCAAATTTTTATTTTGTCATCCATAAAAACTTTTTATTATAAAAATTAAAAAACTGAAGATGGTGCTGATATTTCTGATCAAGATCAACAAAAAAGTTCAGAACACATCTAAAATGTCCTTCTTTAACTAGAATTAATATCAATGTATAACAAAGTACTTTTATTTGTGATTATGTTAATTACTGATGATTGAAAATAAATTATCAATTGTTTTAATAAACATATTTCTCTTAGTAATGAAAAGGAGTATACTTTCGCTAACTTCTGGAATGTAACTCTACATTTTGCATCAGTCTTTTGTTTTGTATAGCACAGATTTGCATAACATGGCACTTTTTCGGAACATAACTATGTTTTATACAAGGAATACCTGTACTGAAAAATTTAAACAAAATAGCAGACAGTTTTATTATATTGCTGCTAGTGTACTTACTAGATTCTTCCAGAAATACCAGTGGTTTGCCCATACTTAATAAGTTAGAAATGAAGTGCAAGACATTTCTAAATTTTATTCAAGACCAACATGTGCAGTATGCATTAGGCAAACTGGTGAAAGTTGATGTCAATGATTATTTCATTCTAATCACAAATAAGTTTTAAAAAAAAATCATTACATGATAACATTTACACAGAGCAATGGCTTAATCTATTTTTGGCCAAATTGTTTAATCTCTTGTTAATCATCAGAGGAACCTACATCATTAAAAAACAGGACTTTATAATAAAAATTATCTTGTGTGGTTTCATGATTATTTCAAAGTATGAACAACAGTGGAATTTACAGTGAAGTACTATCTCAAGAGAGTATGAAGCCACCATATTACAATTGTTTGTTTTATTAAGTTATGGCAATGCAACACTTGGACAATCTGCCTAGGGGGATGGCTTCCAGGAGGTCTTTTTAAGGGTAACTGGCCCTATTTGGGCATTACAGACACGGAGAAAACCCAGAAAACACCACGTGGCCAGCCAATTCTGGCGAGGCACAACCCCACAACCAAACTTCCACGGCCGATTGCAGAGACAGAGTTTACATTAAACGACGTTTACATTGGCTCTTACTTACTTCGCTATTACTCCCCTGTTTTAGGAGTCGTTCGGCCAATCGGATTATTTCTTCGTGACGTCAGAAATGGTCGTCAGCTATATTCCGAAAGCTTAAGGCCGTCAAAATCATTGTTCGGCAATTAATGACAATCCTTTTCTATTTCGTTATTTAATTTCGTTGCCAATACGATTTAAAATATGAACAAATCCATATTTAGAAAATTTATACCGAATTCGAAATTCGTCTTCGGAATAGATTTTTAAGGAATTATTTCGACATCTTATTACTGTCGAAATGAATAATTTTAAATATTTTATTATTAATATTACATTTTTTAATCTATAAACAGATTTCTGTAATTATTAAAATTGTCTCGTTTGTTTAACAGTACAACGACCCCGAAATGCATTAACGTTTTATAACCGACACGATACTCAAATTGTAAATAAATGCATCTGATTTAATTGTAGTTTTAAGTCTTCACCCATTTGAATATCGAAATTGGAACATTTAAAACAAATTTAAAGTATTTCATTTTGTTGTTTTTGTTCCGAGCAGTTAATTAATTAATGAGTAATTTTGTCGATTCGTACCGTTTACAACATTTATCAAAGAAACGATGTCTGTTTTTATCTAAACTTTTCCACAAACAAAGCTACCACTCGAATTGAAAAGCCCTCTAAACCTGCTGTCGAGTGAGTCTAGAAAATAGGTCAAATAAC
>NW_019385164.1:373960-378407 GCF_000671375.1 Centruroides sculpturatus | reverse complement strand
GTTGAGTTTAAACGAGCAGCAGACCTACTAAAAACCATTTATTATTTAATGTCCATAAAAATTATATTTATATTAATGATGTCTCCAAAGTTCAGTGAATTTTTCGCAAAAAAAAATAATTTATCAGGAAGCACATGAGCGCCATTTGATGACAAGCTCCACGACGAAAACAAGCTTAAGCAATGGCGCCATCAAACGGTGCATACTTGTTAAGTAATCCTTCAATTTTTTGTTTATAGCATAGTTTATATGGATTATTCCCAAAAAATTATACATATTTTGGAAATGTTGAGTCAAATTAGTCTAGAATCGATTAATTTTATGGAAGAAACCTTTCAAACAGCCGTAGTCGTAAACTGCATATGTGCCGAGCTATGATTGGCTGGACTCGTAGAAAATGGATTCATAAAAACCGGTACGTATCTACCATGTTATAGGGGGGTCAACTGTATGTGAAAAAGAGTCTTAAGCTTAATTTTCAGTTTCTAAAATTCAAAATTGAACAGATCTAATTTCAATATTGTTCTTAATTCAATTTTTAAAATTTATCAAATTCATTTTGATAATTTAAAAAAAAAATTAGAGTTATCATCAAAATGTAATGGTATATCTATTTTTTATATTAAGTATCCATATTTTTTAATACTGATCTATACAGTAAACATTTTATAAAATAAATCTGATCTCCTCTACTTTTAAATATTTAAATAATAATAAAAAATTGAATAAGCAATAACTTACTCTTTCTTCATATTTTCATCGTGTATTTTACTACAAGGTCCTAAATCTGCTTTTGTATTTATAAAGAGTTCGTTAGGGCAAAATTTCACTAAAAAATGCTTGCATACCTGTAATAAAAACTATTTATTAGAATATTAATTTGAACTAAGTATTAAATTCTTGTTATCTTTCCAAAATATTCAGACGTTCTAACATATATAAGATAATTGGTTAATACTCTTATTTCCATAGAGAAGTGAAGAGTATTATATACCTAGGAGATTTTTATACAATATATTAAATATTTATAAAAAATATACTATATTTGTATAATAATATATTAAGTATTGGCATATCAACTGCACAGCTTCTATAGTTTTTTCCAAATTTATTTGAACAGCCAAATAATTTACAGAAGTTTAGAAATAAAATTAGCATGGATCAAATTTCAGCCTATAACATCTGCAATCTGAGCTTTTAAAATAAGTTATCATCATATATGCAAATATTTATATTACAGATTTGATGTTGATATTTTGTTGAATCAATGTATTTATTTAGTACAATAGAAGCCTTTTGTTATAGTCACTTTGAAACCTGTCTAAACTGATAATAGCAGCCTACTAATAAAATGGAGCATGCCTGAAAATGAATTTTGGGTCTCTAAACTGGCTCAAATCTGATCTTTTATTAAAAAACATATCTACTGAAATAGATGCAAAAACATTAAAAGATAGCAATACAATATTTGAAATACAATGGAGGACAAACTAAGGTTTAATTCAATCAACTCTCATAGATTCTATTATCAGCTATGTTCACCAACTCAGGGTAAATCTGGAATAAGATTTAAACCAGGAATTCAGTTAAAATCAATCTTCACTGTGCATTAATTCTTGATTTAACTTTCAAATCTTAATTGCAATTTAACTTGTTGCTACTGGTAAGTTAATTCTCAAATTTTAGATTAAAGTATGCATGTGCTATGTGAATTTCATAAAACAACAAACATTCTATTTTCACAATAACTTTGTTAAGCTCTGACAGTTGAAAATAAGTAATAATACTATGGATGATAGATAAGCAATCAATTTATGTAAACAATTATCCATCATAACAGGATTTCCAGTTTTAAAAATTCTACCCTCTTTTCTACTTAATCTTTATTTACTTTAGTTATTTTTTAATTTTTCATAACAAAATAACAATTGCTTACTATTTTGTCATAACATAATTCACTGGTAACTGCTATATTCCATCTCTATATACATGTATATATTTGTTACCATATTTAATTTTTATTTTCTAATATAGTTATCCCTCATACAACATGGCACTTCTGCAACACAGTTGGAAAATTGAGGATAGCCCCCTACAACATAATTTCTGGTTTCGCTCTAACACAATTCAAGAATTTGGGAAATCCTACATAAAAAATTTCACAAGTGCTAACTCCATTATTCAATATTTCTTTATTCAAGTAACCATGCATGCTGTCTCAAATTTGCTCAACAATTTTGCAATATTTGATTTTTTTTAATTTTAATTGAAATTTTTAATTTCTTTTGCACCTTTCGTCAGGTTTACTTTAATGAAAACTAATAGTACAATTGTTTTCATCCTTGTCCTAGCTTTCCTATCAACATTAACCATATGTTGTTGTCATTGCTTTCAAACTTTAGCCTTTAAGAGTCATTATGTTTTGCTTTTATAGATTAATCTTTGTATTTAGTAAAGTTGATTTAAACACTTTTAGGTAAGTGTTATTAAGCTATTTTAAATAAAAATGTAGGTAAGCAATCATTTGTAAAAATGACAAACAAAATACAGTGGTATCCCAGTACTTAAACTGTTCTTGACTCCAACAATTTGATATTCAAACATAAATTCTAGAAAAAAAAATCACTCAGTGCTCGACTGAACAAACATGACTCGATAGAACAATTTTTGATTTATAGCAAATTTTTATTTTGTCATCCATAAAAACTTTTTATTATAAAAATTAAAAAACTGAAGATGGTGCTGATATTTCTGATCAAGATCAACAAAAAAGTTCAGAACACATCTAAAATGTCCTTCTTTAACTAGAATTAATATCAATGTATAACAAAGTACTTTTATTTGTGATTATGTTAATTACTGATGATTGAAAATAAATTATCAATTGTTTTAATAAACATATTTCTCTTAGTAATGAAAAGGAGTATACTTTCGCTAACTTCTGGAATGTAACTCTACATTTTGCATCAGTCTTTTGTTTTGTATAGCACAGATTTGCATAACATGGCACTTTTTCGGAACATAACTATGTTTTATACAAGGAATACCTGTACTGAAAAATTTAAACAAAATAGCAGACAGTTTTATTATATTGCTGCTAGTGTACTTACTAGATTCTTCCAGAAATACCAGTGGTTTGCCCATACTTAATAAGTTAGAAATGAAGTGCAAGACATTTCTAAATTTTATTCAAGACCAACATGTGCAGTATGCATTAGGCAAACTGGTGAAAGTTGATGTCAATGATTATTTCATTCTAATCACAAATAAGTTTTAAAAAAAAATCATTACATGATAACATTTACACAGAGCAATGGCTTAATCTATTTTTGGCCAAATTGTTTAATCTCTTGTTAATCATCAGAGGAACCTACATCATTAAAAAACAGGACTTTATAATAAAAATTATCTTGTGTGGTTTCATGATTATTTCAAAGTATGAACAACAGTGGAATTTACAGTGAAGTACTATCTCAAGAGAGTATGAAGCCACCATATTACAATTGTTTGTTTTATTAAGTTATGGCAATGCAACACTTGGACAATCTGCCTAGGGGGATGGCTTCCAGGAGGTCTTTTTAAGGGTAACTGGCCCTATTTGGGCATTACAGACACGGAGAAAACCCAGAAAACACCACGTGGCCAGCCAATTCTGGCGAGGCACAACCCCACAACCAAACTTCCACGGCCGATTGCAGAGACAGAGTTTACATTAAACGACGTTTACATTGGCTCTTACTTACTTCGCTATTACTCCCCTGTTTTAGGAGTCGTTCGGCCAATCGGATTATTTCTTCGTGACGTCAGAAATGGTCGTCAGCTATATTCCGAAAGCTTAAGGCCGTCAAAATCATTGTTCGGCAATTAATGACAATCCTTTTCTATTTCGTTATTTAATTTCGTTGCCAATACGATTTAAAATATGAACAAATCCATATTTAGAAAATTTATACCGAATTCGAAATTCGTCTTCGGAATAGATTTTTAAGGAATTATTTCGACATCTTATTACTGTCGAAATGAATAATTTTAAATATTTTATTATTAATATTACATTTTTTAATCTATAAACAGATTTCTGTAATTATTAAAATTGTCTCGTTTGTTTAACAGTACAACGACCCCGAAATGCATTAACGTTTTATAACCGACACGATACTCAAATTGTAAATAAATGCATCTGATTTAATTGTAGTTTTAAGTCTTCACCCATTTGAATATCGAAATTGGAACATTTAAAACAAATTTAAAGTATTTCATTTTGTTGTTTTTGTTCCGAGCAGTTAATTAATTAATGAGTAATTTTGTCGATTCGTACCGTTTACAACATTTATCAAAGAAACGATGTCTGTTTTTATCTAAACTTTTCCACAAACAAAGCTACCACTCGAATTGAAAAGCCCTCTAAACCTGCTGTCGAGTGAGTCTAGAAAATAGGTCAAATAAC
>NW_019385164.1:346077-371374 GCF_000671375.1 Centruroides sculpturatus | reverse complement strand
GTTGAGTTTAAACGAGCAGCAGACCTACTAAAAACCATTTATTATTTAATGTCCATAAAAATTATATTTATATTAATGATGTCTCCAAAGTTCAGTGAATTTTTCGCAAAAAAAAATAATTTATCAGGAAGCACATGAGCGCCATTTGATGACAAGCTCCACGACGAAAACAAGCTTAAGCAATGGCGCCATCAAACGGTGCATACTTGTTAAGTAATCCTTCAATTTTTTGTTTATAGCATAGTTTATATGGATTATTCCCAAAAAATTATACATATTTTGGAAATGTTGAGTCAAATTAGTCTAGAATCGATTAATTTTATGGAAGAAACCTTTCAAACAGCCGTAGTCGTAAACTGCATATGTGCCGAGCTATGATTGGCTGGACTCGTAGAAAATGGATTCATAAAAACCGGTACGTATCTACCATGTTATAGGGGGGTCAACTGTATGTGAAAAAGAGTCTTAAGCTTAATTTTCAGTTTCTAAAATTCAAAATTGAACAGATCTAATTTCAATATTGTTCTTAATTCAATTTTTAAAATTTATCAAATTCATTTTGATAATTTAAAAAAAAAATTAGAGTTATCATCAAAATGTAATGGTATATCTATTTTTTATATTAAGTATCCATATTTTTTAATACTGATCTATACAGTAAACATTTTATAAAATAAATCTGATCTCCTCTACTTTTAAATATTTAAATAATAATAAAAAATTGAATAAGCAATAACTTACTCTTTCTTCATATTTTCATCGTGTATTTTACTACAAGGTCCTAAATCTGCTTTTGTATTTATAAAGAGTTCGTTAGGGCAAAATTTCACTAAAAAATGCTTGCATACCTGTAATAAAAACTATTTATTAGAATATTAATTTGAACTAAGTATTAAATTCTTGTTATCTTTCCAAAATATTCAGACGTTCTAACATATATAAGATAATTGGTTAATACTCTTATTTCCATAGAGAAGTGAAGAGTATTATATACCTAGGAGATTTTTATACAATATATTAAATATTTATAAAAAATATACTATATTTGTATAATAATATATTAAGTATTGGCATATCAACTGCACAGCTTCTATAGTTTTTTCCAAATTTATTTGAACAGCCAAATAATTTACAGAAGTTTAGAAATAAAATTAGCATGGATCAAATTTCAGCCTATAACATCTGCAATCTGAGCTTTTAAAATAAGTTATCATCATATATGCAAATATTTATATTACAGATTTGATGTTGATATTTTGTTGAATCAATGTATTTATTTAGTACAATAGAAGCCTTTTGTTATAGTCACTTTGAAACCTGTCTAAACTGATAATAGCAGCCTACTAATAAAATGGAGCATGCCTGAAAATGAATTTTGGGTCTCTAAACTGGCTCAAATCTGATCTTTTATTAAAAAACATATCTACTGAAATAGATGCAAAAACATTAAAAGATAGCAATACAATATTTGAAATACAATGGAGGACAAACTAAGGTTTAATTCAATCAACTCTCATAGATTCTATTATCAGCTGTGTTCACCAACTCAGCGTAAATCTGGAATAAGATTTAAACCAAGAGTTCAGTTAAAATCAATCTTCACTGTGCATTAATTCTTGATTTAACTTTCAAATCTTAATTGCAATTTAACTTGTTGCTACTGGTAAGTTAATTCTCAAATTTTAGATTAAAGTATGCATGTGCTATGTGAATTTCATAAAACAACAAACATTCTATTTTCACAATAACTTTGTTAAGCTCTGACAGTTGAAAATAAGTAATGATACTATGGTTGATAGATAAGCAATCAATTTATGTNTAAACAAAATAGCAGACAGTTTTATTATATTGCTGCTAGTGTACTTACTAGAGTCTTCCAGAAATACCAATGGTTTGCCCATACTTAATAAGCTAGAAATGAAGTGCAAGACATTTCTAAATTTTATTCAAGACCAACATGTGCAGTAAGCATTAGACAAACTGGTAAAAGTTGATGTCAATGATTATTTCATTCTAATCACGGATAAGTTTTTAAAAAAAATCATTACATGATAACATTTACACAGAGCAATGGCTTAATCTCCTATTTTTGGCCAAATTGTTTAATCTCTTGTTAATCATCAGAGGAACCTTCTACATCATTAAAAAACGGGACTTTATAATAAAAATTATCTTGTGTGGTTTCATGGTTATTTCTAAGTATAAACAACAGTGGAATTTACAGCGAAGTACTATCTCAAGAAAGTATGAAGCCACCATATTACAATTGTTTGTTTTATTAAGTTATGGCAATGCAACACTTGGGCAATCTGCCTAGGGGGATGCCTTCCAGGAGATCTTTTTAAGGGTAACTGGCCTTTATTCGGGCATTACAGACACGGAGAAAACCCAGAAAACACAACGTGGCCAGCCCATTCTATCAAGGCACGAACCCCACAAGCAAACTTCCAGTGTTCAGGGAATAGAACTGCTTGGCCATCAGTGGGCCCACTGTATTACAAACATCCAAAAAATTTTGAAAGGTTTGTCTTTTCAAAAAATATTGAAAGCTCTTCTCCATCAGTAATAAAATATTACTCAGGTATCCAGTGCAAACAAAAAATTAAGTTGCATTTTGTCTTTTAAAAGAAGGCAAGCTGCAATTGTTTAAATTCTAATTTTACACTATCAGCTTGTTGACTTGGTAAAAATGATACAAAAAATGAAAAACTCAAAATTATTTTTATGTTTGACAACACAATGCAATAGAAAATCTATGATATGATCAACAATATTTGCAAATCAACTTCTCAATAAAATTAGAAAAACTAAAATTTAGAAAAAATTAGTAGATGTCTCTTTACAGTTGACAAATCTAGATATTTTTAATTGAGTTGATGTCAATGATTATTTGTAAGTTTCAACGATATGATGCAAAGAACACTATTCAAAACAATTTATTTTGGAAAACACTAGAAACTAACACAACTGGGAATACTTTATTCAAAATGATTTATGCAATGTATGATACTGACTGGACAAAGTGCATTTCCATATACTCTGAAAACACCAAGGAACAACAGGATGTCAAAGTGGTCATTGCAAGATCAAAAAACAATATCAAATGCTACATGGATGCACCGTTTCCTATACTACCATATTACCTTACAAATCTATATTCTAATTGAATTCCATTTTGGACTATAATTATAGTTGTGAATTTCATGAAAGGAAAAAGCAATACAAACTCATATTTTTCAAACAATACATAAAGATACAAGTTTATAAAATTCTTTACCTTAAAGAGATTACACATTTCAAGAAATATATTGACAAAAGTTTTTGAATATAAAACAAAACTTCGAATGTATCTAAAAGATGAGAAATCTGAATATGTTGAATTATTTTGCAACTCTAACTTCTAAAACTAGTATATATTACTAATATTTTGATTACTTAAATATTTTAACACTAAAACACCCAGACTTTCTTTACCCTAGACCAGCGATTCCCAACCTGTGGTACGCGTACCCCTAGGGGTACGCGATAGGTTGTTTAGGGGTACAGAAAAAAGTTAGTTATTATGGCAGAAAAAATAATATATTATGTATCACAAACTAATAGTATTAAAAAATTATTAGGTAAAATATGTTCCTTGCAACAATCACAACTTTATTATACATTTTTTCGTTTACTTTTTTTTTANCAGTGTTTTTCAACCTTCTTGAATACGCGACCCCTTTACAAGTTAAAAAATTCTGGCGACCCCCAGGGCCATATTAAAACTATATCAGTGATTTTAAAAACTACATATTTAATTTTCTTTCTTTAAATATTGATAGAAAAACCAATTGTACTGTAAAATAAACAGGCACAGCCTTCTCACTGAAATTATAGTTTTTTTTATTGTAGTGTAGGACCCACAAACACTTGTCTTTTTTTTTTTTAATCCACAACCCCTCGTGTAAGGCTTTGCAACCCCTCTGGGGGTCGCGACCCACAGATTGAAAAAACTGCCCTAGACCATCCAAAGAGGACAATTTGTCCCCTACAGTTAAATCCAGTTCTCACATTTTATTTTGTAATAATTTGAAGTTTTTGAGTATTTCAAGTTTTGAAAATGGATTTATAAAAATAAATTGAATAAAAATTTTGTTTATTTTTAAACAATTTACATAATAATGACAAGTTTTGTATGTATACAAAATTCAGGCAAGCATTTTGTTTAATGACCATCTATTTTTTTTTTTTGTAATTTTCTAACAATTGTTATTTTCTTACATTTGTTTGAGAACATTGTCCTTTCTTTACTAGACAGTGCTGAAAAATGAAGATAAATTATTCTTCAACTACTTCAATGAGCTTCTGTATAAATTTTCTTCAAGCATAAATTGTATAAATATGCATATATTGAAACTAAATCTAGTTAGTATATTACAAAAAGAATTCAAAGGGCATTTTTAGACAATGTTTTGATATATAACATGACCTTATTATTTAGAATATCAGCACGATAAATTGTGTTTTTATAATATAATAAGGTTCAGGTGTTCTGTTTTCACAAATCTCTTTAGTTACTGCAGGATTAAAGAAAACAAAGATACATATTCTTTTTTTGGCTTGATAAATATTGATTGTTATGTCATAAACTGTTGTTTGGTGCAATATATTGATCATCATCATCAACTTTTGTATCAAAATTTGTCACACAGAAAATCTTATGTCCTGAATGCTTAGTGCCTCTGTGAGAAACATTATGATTCCAAACTCAATCATGCTTTGCCCATGAAGTATATTTTTTGACTAGAAAAGACTGTGTTAGTAATGTCACAATTATTTTCTAAGTAACTAGAAGTCTCATAAATTCCAGACTTATTTATCAGATCATCAGGTACAAAAAAATAATCAAAATCATTGTTGTCATAATCAATTCTCCACTATCTGAATCATTGTTAGGAACATTCTGTAATTCTTTTATAATTTGTTCACTTATAATGTGAGTGTGAGAACCTGGACTTTAACAAAAAATCGTTTTTCGATTTCATCATTTTTACGAGGGTAGGCTGAAAAGTAATGCACACATGCTTGTATAGCGCGAATGAAATGATTTTCAGAAGTGCACCAGGTGGCATATGGAAGCAACACTCCCCCTCTATGCGTATGTGCAGTTTGAGGTTGTTGCGTTCATTCAGTATATTTTGAGAAGCGGAAATATGGAGACGTGTTCTAGTGCTATGTCAATGTGAGTTAAACAGCATGCTGTTATCCAATTTTTAACTGCTGAAAAAGTGACTCCTCCTGAGATTCATCGTCACTAAAAGACTGTTTATAATGACAATGCTGTTGATAGGTTGACTGTAAATCGATGGATAATAAAATTTCGTGGTCGCGAGCCTGGAAAAGCCATAATTGTTGATGAAACACGCAGCAGACGTCCGATCACTGCTACACACAATTACCGTTGCCCCTCGTTGCAATGTTTAATTCTTTTCAGTACATATGGACTCTAAAACACCTCCAATGTTCAGTTTGTCATGTTAGAGGCAGCCTGGTGCCAATAATTTCGCAGCATTACAACGCTCGTCCACACACCTCGCGCGCAACTGGAGAGGCTCTGCGAAATGTGAAGTTTGAACCGATTCCACACCCTCCTTATTCCCCTGATCTTGCGCCTTGCGATTTTTATTATTTTCCTCTACTCAAGAGAGACCTTAAGGGTGATCATTATACCTCGGACAATGAGGTGAAGGCAGCTGTCAAGTCCTGTATTCGAGAAAAGTTGGAAGAATTTTTCAGTGATGGTATGAAAAAACTTGTTACACATTGGGAGAAATGTTTCAGCATTAACGGTGACTATGTTAAAAAATAAATACATGATTTTGAAGCTTAAAAATTGTACTTTAATGTACTTTTTTCCCAATCTTGCTATTTGTTTTTGTTCGTATTCTACAAGCATGTGTGCATTACTTTTCAGCCTACCCATGTATTTTGGATATAACGTTATTGATTATTCGTTACTACTTGAGAACTTAGTTTGCATGTTCTTGATGGTAAAAGTGATGCTTTCCCATGATCCTTTGACCTCCCAGTCATGCGCTATTGTTTTAATATCAGAACTGACAGCTGAATGGGGCAGTCACCGCCCATTCCTCCCTGACTCAACAAGTTGTCACCCATTCCTCAACCAACATAGAACTCTGTGCCTCTGAATATGGATTACCATCATCTCCAAATACAGAATAGTCTCAATCACAACAGGAGTACACCACCATATCTCAAATTTCCCAACCTGCTGACCTTCTCCAGTGATAAATCAAGTAACAGACAGTCTGACCCATCACCTTCATTCGTTCTTTTAGAGGATCTCACCAAATCCCAGGTATTTATGCCAATATGCAATTTATTGCAAACTCTCTTGTGACCACTTATGTTATATAGATCCATTAATTTAATATATTACAAAGTTTGTATCATGTACTGCTTTTCTTTGAAAATAAATAGTTATTAGTTGTTAACCTGGCATCTGAGTGGTTCACTTCCAATGCGCCATTTCTTCAACCTATTCCACACAACTTGCCATCTCTCAGATCTCCTCGATCCCAAAACTGATCTCCTGCACATGCAACCACTCACATTACTTCACAATAACAACACTGAGATTAAACAAAAACAACCCTAGTTGATCTGCAGTGTCTGCTATCCTAATGTAGCCATAGCCAAAGCAATGTCAACCCTTCGGTCAAGTGGTGTGGAAGCATGGGGGGATTCATGCGTTATCACATGAGCTTTCATAAACTTCTAAGCCACTAAATGAATACTGAAATCTGGCCATATTTACAAAAATGATCACACAAAAGCAAACAAATAAATACAAAGACCAAAACAAAGGATGTAAATGAAAACTGGACCTTAATCCAAGCAATACGAATACACATAGAGGAAAGAAAAATAAATAGAACAAAATAATAGTGTGGTCAGAGTAGCAGATTTGAAATTACAGTATTTATTTTACAAAAAATAAAACACATACAAATGAAAAAAAAAAAAAAAAACAATACTCAAATTAAGACATAACTAAGCTATAAAAAAATATTGTTTTGTTTAGATTAACCAACTTTTATACAGGGGACAAATTGTCCACTCTGGGTGTTCATGTTAAACCAGGGGTGTCCAACCCGCGGCCCAAGGCAAGTTCCAATGCGGCCCAATAAACATGTAAGCAAAACAGACAAATGTTTTAATTTTTTAATTATTTATTTATTTCAATGGCGTCCAACCTTTTTGTTTCTCTGGGCCGCATTGGAAGAAGTCAAGGAGATTTGGGCCACAAGTTTATATAATATTCTCAAAAAACTCAAAAAAAAAAGTTTCACAAAGCTGCAAACCTTTATTTATATTTTATTTTTGAGCGGAAAGGAAATATTTTCAAATACTTGGAGATGTGTGAATGAGGAAGGATTACTAAATAAAGCTGGAGTTATGACTCAAAGAATTATAGACCCAAATTTGGGAAAAGGAAGGAAAGGTGAGAAAGGACAAAAGATAAAAAATAGTGAGAAAGGGTAAATAGATCTTTTGTTATGCAAATATTGACCCTTAATTTTCCAACCTTTCTCACTTCTTTATCTTTTGTCCTTTCCCCCTCATTTGGGTCTACAATCCTTTGAATCACAACTCCAGCTTTATTTAGAAAAATAAATGAATTTATATATATTCTAAGTAACAATTGAAAGTGTCTATAGAAGTAATTTTTTTTAAAATATCCTTTTTCGTGATAAAGTTTTAATATTTATTATTATAATCTAGACATGTTAATCCTTAAATATACTTGTATATTGGGCTACAAGTATATATTATATAAACTTGTGGCCCAAATCTCCTTGACTTCTTCCAATGCGGCCCAGAGAAACAAAAAGGTTGGACACCCCTGTGTTAAACAATTCTTCATTGTATGATTCATTGATATGACATCAATGAATCACTACTAATTTATGGATGGGATTAAGTAATATATAGTATAAGTTACCAACCATAATATAAATAATTTACAAAGTCATAATGTTAATATCACAGAAGGAATAAAATTAAGGATTTTCTAACAAAAATTATCTTTTTGTTAACTATACTGAAAGAAAATAAATTCGATTCGTTTCTTTATATTTAACAAATTATATATGCAATATCTATAGATGCCACTGTCAATGTTTTACAGATATTTTTGGAGATGCAAATAGTTTACAAAATTAAAAAGAACAATTACTTGAATATTTTTCAGAAGGAACTCAAATCTGTTGAAAATACCTACTGATGGGATGTTAAAAGTCATATATTTTTTATAGCGATTACATCAGTTTTGGTTTAAACAGAAAAAGAATGTTCAAATTACGAATAAAGCTTTAAAATTATGACGCCCTTGCAACACAATATTCATGTAAATTAACTTTCTCTTCTATGGTCACAAATGAAACAATACAGAAATAGACTTCACCTTGAAAATGATCTCCTGTGTAAAATACAGAGTCAAGATTTGAGAGATTGATGAATGAAAAATAGTCACATGCATGTCAATAATATTGTTTTTTTTTTTTTTGTGAATTACTATAATTTCATGTGGATAACCAATCTGTATTTGAAAGATAATTTGAAAGGAGATGCAGGTTGTGCAATGATAGGTTACATGCTGATTTTAAATTCCAATCGTGAGTTAAAATAAAAGAACATTAATTAATGGCTCATCAAATATTAAAATCATTGATTCACAACAAAATCATAAAAATAATTGATGATGCATTAACAAATTAAAATATTAAAACAAGCAAAACTTGTAACAAAATCCTGTTTAAAAGGTTACAACATTTTAAACAAAATCAAACAGAAAGAATTTCAATATCAATAATAAAATCATAATATATATTATGATTTTATAATATACTGTATTAAAATATCATAATACAAATAATATTTTCTGTTTAATTTTTTCCAAGTTTATTTTATTACTACTACTAGACAAAGGAAATTAGTAGTTAAATTAAAATATTAATTGTATTTATACTTCTCAAAAATGAAATTGCAAAATCACAAAGGAATGTGCATAGCCAAATGCAAATTGCAGGACTGGTATAGATGACAGATATGCAAATTATTAAGTTTGCCTATACACTGGGTCATATAGTACCCACACTTTCAGGCTATGAAGATCTGCAGCCAACTTGGGCCATAAATGCTATCAGAATCATAGAAAATGCTTCAGAGATGACACCGAGCTGAATACCACCAGTTAACATCTAAGGAATGAGACTATCCTGAAGCTGCATGACCTCCATTGCATCCAGTTACCACATGTGTTGGGCATGAGTATCATCCAGCAATGTGGCATGACAGACAGAGGAATCATGCCAAAAAAGGAGTGAATCACACCAGCACATAACAGAGCATACAGACTGGCAGATTTGCCAAACAGCCCATCAGGACCAGTTTTCCATGGCATGTGATATCCAAAGCCACTTGTTGCCATCAATGGATGCATCAGTGTCCACCTGAACCATTCACAACAGGTTAGATGAAGTCAGGCTGCCATTAACCACTTGACACAAGGCTGCACGCCTGGCATGGTGTTGTCGTCATCACAACTGGACCACTTAATGGCATAAGCAACAATGTTAAATTTTGTCCCAAACCTTAGTGTCACCTTAAAAATACTACCAATCATACCAATAACTGTAGCTAGTGGGAGAAAGAAGTTTCTCTAAATAAAAATTAATTTAAACTTTTTATATTCCACTACCACACAAAATCATCTTAATAGTTTGGCCATTTTGGCGCTTACTCATGAAACTGCCGATCAAGTAAACTTAAAAAAGTTAATAAAAAAAGTTTCTTTTGATTTTAGTATAGTTGATGTNCCAAAACAAATAATTTATATATATATATAAATTATTTTATTTGGGTATATATATATAATACCAATATGTACTGTACATTTTGGGTTCATCAATACCCTTCAATAGTTGGGTTTTTGTTTTTCTCTTTTAATAGAGGGGGAAGGTGATTTTAACTTTTCCTTATGATATTTTCGATGATAAATTCAATATCTGTTTTTAATATTTTAATTTCTTTCTATAGTCTACTTTCTGTACTGTGGGATGTAAGCATTCTTTATCTAATAATAATATTATTATTATTATTATTACTGATGTACAGTACGTATTGGTTTAATAAAGAAATCTATTAGTCAACTTTCAAATGTAGTTTGATAAATCCTTTTGAAATAGCAAATTAATAACTATTCAGGTCCACCAGTGGTCAAGTGGTTCTGTACTCTGAACACTGTGAGTTCCGTCGTGGGTTGCGCCTGGCCACGTGGAGTTTTCCGCGTTTTCTCCACGTCTGTAACGCCTGAAAGGGGCAAGTTACCCTTAACCTTAAAAAAGACCTCACGGAAGGCATCCCCCTAGGCAGATCGCCCAAATGTTGCGTTGCCATAAGTTAACAAAACAAACGATAACTACTTAGTATTAAGAATAGTATATAGGAAAATTAATTGTTATAGTCCGTCTTGGTATGACAGTCGGATGGCCGAACGGTCAAGGTGGCAGCATACCGCTCTGGGGAACCCGAAATCAAATTCGGACGGTTCGAAAACCCCAAGAATTTTTTTGGAGGTGGTGAAGCTGCATGACCTCCATTGCATCCAGTTACCACATGTGTTGGGCATGAGTATCATCCAGCAATGTGGCATGACAGACAGAGGAATCATGCCAAAAAAGGAGTGAATCACACCAGCACATAACAGAGCATACAGACTGGCAGATTTGCCAAACAGCCCATCAGGACCAGTTTTCCATGGCATGTGATATCCAAAGCCACTTGTTGCCATCAATGGATGCATCAGTGTCCACCTGAACCATTCACAACAGGTTAGATGAAGTCAGGCTGCCATTAACCACTTGACACAAGGCTGCACGCCTGGCATGGTGTTGTCGTCATCACAACTGGACCACTTAATGGCATAAGCAACAATGTTAAATTTTGTCCCAAACCTTAGTGTCACCTTAAAAATACTACCAATCATACCAATAACTGTAGCTAGTGGGAGAAAGAAGTTTCTCTAAATAAAAATTAATTTAAACTTTTTATATTCCACTACCACACAAAATCATCTTAATAGTTTGGCCATTTTGGCGCTTACTCATGAAACTGCCGATCAAGTAAACTTAAAAAAGTTAATAAAAAAAGTTTCTTTTGATTTTAGTATAGTTGATGTACTTTTGTTTAGTTTTTATAGGATATAGGATTTTTGTTTGATCGTACAATAATACATTTTTGTATTATCATTAAAAATGTATCTAGTTAACAATTCGTAACTAGGTACAGGTACATTTTAATTTTTACTGTTTTGTACTACTTGATTGTTAATTTTATATTACATGTTTCTCCCTAAATAAATGTAAGGGGCGGCAATTTGTCTTTTTGTCATGGGGTTTGTGCCTTGTCAGGATGAGCAGACCACTTGGAGTTTTCTGGGTTTTCTCCATGTCTGTAATGCCTGAATAGTTAGTTACCCTTAAAAAGACCTCCCAGAAGGCATCCCCATAGGCAGATTACCCAAGTGTTGCATTGCCATAAGTTAACAAAACAAACAAACACTTTGATGTCACTTCCATCTATAGAAATCTAGAAACGTAACTTGCATCAGCCACAAGACATCTCTGACATTTCCTGAGAACACTCTTCTAACAAAAAACTTCATTCTTTCAGACTGAACTTTGGAGACACCATGTGTTAAGTTCAGGGTAACATGTGTGAGACATGTGTCAGGTGTGTGGATGTCGGCAGGTGGTGATGGACAGTCCACAGCTTGATCACACATGTCGGGTGGGTGAGGTGATGGTGTCCCCGGGAGTGTGGGGGAGATTGTCCCGCCTAGTTAGGGGTGTGTAGAGTGAGAGAGTGTGTGTACTGACCAGGGAGCTAAAAAAAGTGAGTAGCTGTGTGGCTGGTCCAGTATTGTAACTATCAAAAAATGGTGGAGTGCCAGAGAGTCACTCGCTGATTTGGAGATATTAAAGTGATTTTTTGTGTTGTTGTTGTTGGAAAGGAAGCATGTACTGTGTTCTTTAAGACTGTCTAAACGAAAACATTCTACACCACCATCATCACAACATTTGTATACAACACTATGTAATAGAGCAGTGATGCCATATTTCCTAATATGTGATTCATCTCTTTTTGGATTCTGAACAGTCTGTGGACCACAGTTTGATAAACAGTAGTCCACAAACTTTTATTGATTAAACAGAAACCAAAACTATTAATTAATCAATGAAACTTGATTCATAGTCCTGGTCTCTGTTTAATACAAATAGTTAGAGATATGATAAAAGTCACTAGTCTTATGATTATAAACCTGTTGTAAAGTTATATCCATTTCATTTTAACATTTTTAGTTAATTTTTAAGAAATAATTATTTTCACTAGCAAGACATTTTATTGTGTCACTTTGTTGTTCCACATAATCAGAAAAAAAATTTACTAACAACTTTGTTTTACAATGTAATGTACAACAAATGTATTATAGTTATTTACTTTCAAAAAGTACTGGTTTGTGAACATAAGAACTCTGAATAGCACAGCTCCGACACACATTACATCTGTTGTTTTAAATAAAACATTTTATTTTCAAACAGAAGTCTTATATATACAGGGTGTATCAGAATGACATTTTAAAAATTTGGGGGATTGTAGAGGATGAAATTTTGAACGTTTTGATATAAGGAACCCATAGCCAGAAATTTGAACTAAAGTGTCTACAGCGGTAGGAAGTGCTTGACTGCCCTTCACTTTGTAGCTACCCTTCCGTCCATTGACGTCATGTTATTGTTCTTGACTTCTTCCTCTGAGGTTATGTAAAGTCCCTTGTGTATGCAACACCTGTAGGAACAGTTTTTGTATATCCAAACACAGTAAGATCTCTGTAAGTTGCCATGCTCCCCTCTGATGGTATGAAATGCTGTAAAATGTGCATTTTTACAGCATTTCATACCATCAGAGGGGAGCATGGTATCTTACAGAGAGTCGGATAAAACAATGGTTCATCGTTGCACATTATGTAACAAAGCTGGTGGTCGTCAAATTGAACATTTACTCTAAAGCAGAGCAGGCACTGATTCGATGTACAGTTTGATTGTACTCTACTATTTTGTCAATAAAACTTGTCATAAATACTGTATTCTGCTGTTTCATTCAGCACACCGAGTGCAAAGTGCTGTAGAAACTTTATATCACATTTCCGACTATGGGTTCCTTATATCAAAAACGTTCAAAATTTCATCCTCTACAATCCCCCAAATTTTTAAAACATCATTCTGATACACCTTGTATATATGTATAATTGCTATATAACGTTAGTTCAAATTTTAAAATAAAATGATTAGTTATAAAAAACATATACATATAAATTTTTGGAAATTTAGATAACAACTGTAACAAATAAAAATTTAGATAACAAAAATAACAAATAACACAATTATAAATGTTTAATCTGAACTTTAAAGTAATTCCATAATTTATTATTTTATTTTTCTTTATTATTAAAAATTAACCTTGAAAAATAAATTGTCCTTGTAAAATCTTAACTCAGTGAGTTTTGTTATAGAATATTATGATATGACCAGAAATATAACTAATGCATTATTTATCACACTGTGGTCTGCAGATTTTTCAGTCCTTTTGGACTCTGAAGAAATCCACAAGAGAGATGAATCATGTGTCAGGAAATATGGCATCACTGCTTTATTATGTAATGCCTCAAAATTTTACCCTCAAAAGAATGGCGTCTTTTGTGAGAAGAAAGTTCTCAGGAAATACTTCAGAGTTGTGACATGACTGAGGCACGTGACATTTCTAAACAATCACTGTCACACTACATGATCTTGCTACAGGTTGGACAGCACACATTTTGTACGCTGTCCATCCTGCTGCTCCATGATGAAAACAAGTTTAAGCAATGACATCTTGAATGATGCACACTCAGTAAGTAGTCTTACAATTTTCTTGTTTATAGCACTTTTTATATGAGTTACCCCAAAACATTCTACATATTTTAGAAATGGCTATCAAACATGTCTCTTTTAAAAAAGAAATTTAAAAAAAAATGTATAATAGTCAACTTCTTTAGTTTTACCAAACTTTTCATATATAATCAAAAATTAATGTTGCTCATATTTTGTTATAAGAATGTAACAAAATACGAGGATAGAACATCTAATTCAATAACCCAAAAACCAGCAAAATTGTCACTCTGTTAAGCAAACGTTATCATTCACTTTCAAGGGACATCTTCATGCTAAAGATCAAAATATAACTGTGCAATTTTTGAATGATTTGGTTTGTACGTCATCGCCTGCTGATCAGCGGAGACGATTCAAATCACATACAAAAGGAGAGCATGATTTTCGAACGATCCAATTCAGATACTTAGGTGCCTGGCAATCGATGAAGACAGTCCCCATATGAATTTGTGTAAATGCCAGTGTTAAAGCTCGCAAAGTTGTGCTCTCTTAGATTCCTATCCAAGCACAACTTTACTATCTCAAACTGTTGGAGATATACAAGGCAGTTTCAAATAAAAAGGCCATCAACTTAAAAGACGACGACACTTTCCCTAATGTGTGGAAAGTATTCCTCCACTCTCCTTAAACACTCACACACATTCCCACAGGGACAGTCACCGATCGGCAGGCACCCAAATATCCAAAATTGTTCGAAAACCACACTTATCTTTTGTACATTGTTCGAATCATCTCCACCAATTGGCAGGCAACAACGCACACAAACCAGATCACTTGAAAATTGTGCAGTTATATCAGTTGCGTTCGGCAGACTCGACAGTTCCGGAGCCGTCGAGTATTTTTATGCCAAATGCCCTCTACAGTAGCACTCTTTCAGAACACGTTTGGTGTTTTGATGTCACATTTGGCAGCATCTTTCATTTACGCTATCTATCGCTACCCAAAACCAACCGAGGCTTTTTGTTTCAACGCAACATCACTTATCATTCAGCAGATCCAGGTTGCTACATAACAGCTACCGATTTGCTCAGTCACAACTGTAGAGTCATTCATTTTGATCTTTAGCCCAAAGACGTCCTCCAAAAGCAGACGAAAACGTTCGCTCGACAAGCTAGTGATAATTTTGCCATTTTTTAGATTATCGAGTTTTAGACGTTCTTTGCACTCTAACAAGCATTCGGCAGTCGTCCACTAAAATACGAGGAATATTAATTTTACTACTTCATACACAAATTACAAAACAAAAAACTAAATAATTTTCACATAACAATTTATACAATCCAGACAGGAATATTTGAAAAAAATTCATCACTATTTTCTCCAAATCATATTTTTCAATGGAGAATATAGATCATCATCATAATACGAAGAAAAATGTAATCTGTCATATAAAAACAAATCGAATAACATTTATATTGGTCAAATATGGATTAGTGGAGAACGTATCAATCAATCTGTAACAAAAAAGATATGGAAATTAAAAACTGGATTTCACTCATTACTTAAGCCTAACCTCAGGATCTTCCCAATTGGATCCTTTCTTCTCTGTCGGTGCCAAATCTCTGTTACGACCCATTAGCTCATCCAATAAAGCTTTTGCCGATGCTAATGCCATGTTTTCTTTTTTGAAAACGAATCAGTTTTCAATCGTAAAATTAAAAATTTTTCTTCCCTTTCTTCTTACATGAACATCTACCGATCACAAAACAAAACGATGGAATATACTTCTCCCTCTGGTGTTAGCAAAATGACGGAGGAATATTATTTTTAATAATAATATTTATTTTAACGATAAAATTATATTTTACAGTATATATACTGTATTGAGTTACTAAAAAAGTTAATTGTTCGTATATATAATTATAATTATTTTCTAATTAATAATTTTATATTGGTTTAAAATGAAAGTTTTCAGATCTTTTAAACCTCAATCTACGAAAAATGCTTCGTATATAAATAGAATCGAAATTAATAATTTGTAAAGCGGAGAAAACAAGAATATTAAACTCATTTGTTCTAATTTTTTATGGAAACAAATTTTTAATTAATGTATATATCGATGGTCTAGGCCAGTCGCGAGCAAACCGCGGCCCGCGAGATCCTTATATGCTGCCCCTGCAATCTATGGCGGCTCGCCAGAAACTAAACTTAATTCGCTTGAGGTTCTCAGTCGGTAAAATTGCTTATCACTGATCTAGACTACAGACTCTAGAATAAAAACCTCATTAAATCACTGATTTCTAGCCCTTATATCCAGTGGCACGTTATGGCATCGTGGGAGCCAGGTAAATTTGAATTACAGGTCCCACATATAGTGTTGGCTTCATATATCTTTCTTCGGGGGAATTTTTTCGAAAAAATATTTTCTTATCAAAGATTGGTTTGGGACTCCTTGTTAGTGGGGCCCCAAGCAATTGCCCTTTTTGCACGTAGGATAAAGCGCCATTGCGCAAGTTTAACTCTTAAAACTTAAAAATACACTTGCTTTAACACCGAAAATTTATTAAGGTCAATGGTTTTAATTCATAATCGATAAAACGTGTTCAAAGCCAAAAATTTTTATTGTATTTTTTCACTTTCCCGGAATGTTGAAAATTTGGCGTTACAAGTTTTTCACTGTAGAAAGTCTAGAACTTTTGACTATCGACCACTTTAAGGATTCCTCATTCTCTTATCGATTAAAAAAGTCGATAAGAGAATTAGGAATCCTTAAAGTAGTCGATAGTCAAAAGTTTTCTTTGGCAACCGGATGGCCGTTAGGTAAAGCTTACTACTCTGGAGGACCCAGATCAAATTCGGACGGTTCGAAAACCCCAAGAATTTTTTTGGAGGTGGTCTTTTCCGATATTGTCAGGCCCCATTCCTTCACACCCAACCGTTTTATTGTGAGCCTAGTCGAATCCATAACAGGCTTACTAAAAAAAAGGTCCTCTTAGTGCCCACAGGTCAAAAAGACTCGACGGTCGGATGGCCGAGCGGTCAAGGTGGCAGCCTACCGCTCTGGGGGACCCGGGATCGAATCCGGACGGATCAAAAAATATCCAGGAATTTTGCGGGGGTGATCCGTTCGGACATGTTGGGCCCCGTCCCTCATCATCCGGTCGCCCCATTGTAGGCCTGGCCGAACCCATAATGGGCCTGCTTTAAGAGGCCCTCTTAGTGCCCACAGAGCGGAAAGAGTAAAAAAAAAAAGGGGTCAGAAAGACTTAATATAAAGACCTCCTCTTCTTTTCTAATTTAATTACAGTAGAGCGTCGTTTATCCGAATCAATTGGGGACTGGGGTTGTTCGGATAACCGATTATGTACGAAAAAATATATTAACCTATCCCATGTTGAAATTTTTCTCCGTTGCGTGTCGCTTCGTGTTGAATTTTCGTCAATATTAAGTTTAACGAAAACTTTTTAAAATAATAATCGTGGCTATTGTATCGTTAAAAATTATTATTTTTTTATTTTTTACAAACAAAATAAATATATTGAAAAATACAAAAACCAAAAAATATATACTTTAGAAGTTGATCTAGTATCAAAAACGTTCGATTCGGCATTACACACAGTCTTCAGTACAGTGGCTAGAAAATATAGTGTCGAAAGCGCTTATATTCCTCCATTATAACCGTTCGGTCCATACATCGAGGTTAGTGACGTCACAGACAAGGTGGCGCTGATGTCAATCGTAGTGCTACTTTCGCTTTGGCTACGTGATATCCTTTCTTACAAGAACATCGAAAGCGATTAAATTTGTGCTTGTAAAGTGAATAAATCCTTAGGAAATGGCTGAACAGAAACTTTACTGACTTGTGTATTTCTAATTTATAGATATTACTCTACTGTAATTTTTAATTCTTTTATTTTTGTCGAAAAGGGTGAGAAATCTACATGCATATTAATCTGTAATTTTTTAAGAGAGATTTTTCAAATATAAAGTGTATATGCATGGGTACTTGGCAGTAGACTAATAATCGTTTATTTGTACATACTTAATTTTGTAATTTTATATTGGGACAATAAAGTAACATTCTGCCTTTATATTTTATATACTGTGTAGAATTTAATTGTAATTTTAATATTGCTTTATACTATGTCACATAATACTGTGAACAGTATACAGTATTATGTAACTGATGGCATTTGCTTAATAAATTCTATTTTAGGCCCTCACAGTGGAAGAGGTTCACAAAGCCATATAAAACTTACATTTTATTATTAAAAATATGATAAATTCTGTATTTTTTTAGTAAATATGAATAAACCTTGTTGTTAATAAGGTAATAACAAGAGTAGATTACTCTTGTACTCTAAATAATACTTGTTTGTACAGCACTCAACAGCTGTAATGTAAAAATAGACAATACAGTGTAGGCTATTTGATTTAATAAGAATCTTAATTAGCTTTAATAAAATGAATTCCTTCATAAATGTTAATAAAGTAATACTATATAATAATTGATTGCTAGTGATATGATTTATTATCGATCTAAATTCTTTTACTTGGCTACAGCACATTTACTATGCTTAAAAATCCTACTTAAAACCAATATAAGCATAGGATGATACAGCCAGTGTAGCACAACGATTGACAGCAGCGCCTCTTGCGGCAACCTCCAATATAGGGACAGAAAATAAGCTCGATTTCGACACTATATTTTCTAGCCACTGTAGTCCTCAGAAAAACATCACACAAAAGTGCCAGTGCTGCCAGCTAAAACACACACCAACAAAAAAAAATATAGGAGTAGCCCAAGATATAGCCAAAGATTGCAGCGCCGCAGCACTAGCGAAAATTTAAATTTGCCGACTGGAATGCTATCGGATAACGGACTTTCGGATAAACGACGCTCTACTGTAATAAATAAATCTAATGAGCCAGCATTAACACACATACTGTTTTCATAAAAAGATCTATTTACAGTATGCAAATTTATAATATCCTGAACTGACATATACCAGTATACAACCCATTTGATTAATTTTTAATGAACCATTTGCAATCGACCCCCGACTAATTTTTGATTCCAAAAATGTGTTATCGACCACTTTGGGCTCTCCTGGTCTAGACACGTTTCTGTAAATAAGTCCTTACTTGTTTATGAAAACTTATTCGTCATATTTGCTAAGAAATAAAATACAATTTAATTTTGAAAAACAATTTAATGCCATTCAAAAACGGAATATAAACTATAATACAGTAGTATAAACTATCAAATGGGACATTCCAATTTTCAACGCGAGTGTTGAGTGTTGAANACTACCACACAAAATCATCTTAATAGTTTGGCCATTTTGGCGCTTACTCATGAAACTGCCGATCAAGTAAACTTAAAAAAGTTAATAAAAAAAGTTTCTTTTGATTTTAGTATAGTTGATGTACTTTTGTTTAGTTTTTATAGGATATAGGATTTTTGTTTGATCGTACAATAATACATTTTTGTATTATCATTAAAAATGTATCTAGTTAACAATTCGTAACTAGGTACAGGTACATTTTAATTTTTACTGTTTTGTACTACTTGATTGTTAATTTTATATTACATGTTTCTCCCTAAATAAATGTAAGGGGCGGCAATTTGTCTTTTTGTCATGGGGTTTGTGCCTTGTCAGGATGAGCAGACCACTTGGAGTTTTCTGGGTTTTCTCCATGTCTGTAATGCCTGAATAGTTAGTTACCCTTAAAAAGACCTCCCAGAAGGCATCCCCATAGGCAGATTACCCAAGTGTTGCATTGCCATAAGTTAACAAAACAAACAAACACTTTGATGTCACTTCCATCTATAGAAATCTAGAAACGTAACTTGCATCAGCCACAAGACATCTCTGACATTTCCTGAGAACACTCTTCTAACAAAAAACTTCATTCTTTCAGACTGAACTTTGGAGACACCATGTGTTAAGTTCAGGGTAACATGTGTGAGACATGTGTCAGGTGTGTGGATGTCGGCAGGTGGTGATGGACAGTCCACAGCTTGGTCACACATGTCGGGTGGGTGAGGTGATGGTGTCCCCGGGAGTGTGGGGGAGATTGTCCCGCCTAGTTAGGGGTGTGTAGAGTGAGAGAGTGTGTGTACTGACCAGGGAGCTAAAAAAAGTGAGTAGCTGTGTGGCTGGTCCAGTATTGTAACTATCAAAAAATGGTGGAGTGCCAGAGAGTCACTCGCTGATTTGGAGATATTAAAGTGATTTTTTGTGTTGTTGTTGTTGGAAAGGAAGCATGTACTGTGTTCTTTAAGACTGTCTAAACGAAAACATTCTACACCACCATCATCACAACATTTGTATACAACACTATGTAATAGAGCAGTGATGCCATATTTCCTAATATGTGATTCATCTCTTTTTGGATTCCGAACAGTCTGTGGACCACAGTTTGATAAACAGTGGTCCACAAACTTTTATTGATTAAACAGAAACCAAAACTATTAATTAATCAATGAAACTTGATTCATAGTCCTGGTCTCTGTTTAATACAAATAGTTAGAGATATGATAAAAGTCACTAGTCTTATGATTATAAACCTGTTGTAAAGTTATATCCATTTCATTTTAACATTTTTAGTTAATTTTTAAGAAATAATTATTTTCACTAGCAAGACATTTTATTGTGTCACTTTGTTGTTCCACATAATCAGAAAAAAAATTTACTAACAACTTTGTTTTACAATGTAATGTACAACAAATGTATTATAGTTATTTACTTTCAAAAAGTACTGGTTTGTGAACATAAGAACTCTGAATAGCACAGCTCCGACACACATTACATCTGTTGTTTTAAATAAAACATTTTATTTTCAAACAGAAGTCTTATATATACAGGGTGTATCAGAATGACATTTTAAAAATTTGGGGGATTGTAGAGGATGAAATTTTGAACGTTTTGATATAAGGAACCCATAGCTGGAAATTTGAACTAAAGTGTCTACAGCGGTAGGAAGTGCTTGACTGCCCTTCACTTTGTAGCTACCCTTCCGTCCATTGACGTCATGTTATTGTTCTTGACTTTTTCCTCTGAGGTTATGTAAAGTCCCTTGTGTATGCAACACCTGTAGGAACAGTTTTTGTATATCCAAACACAGTAAGATCTCTGTAAGTTGCCATGCTCCCCTCTGATGGTATGAAATGCTGTAAAATGTGCATTTTTACAGCATTTCATACCATCAGAGGGGAGCATGGTATCTTACAGAGAGTCGGATAAAACAATGGTTCATCGTTGCACATTATGTAACAAAGCTGGTGGTCGTCAAATTGAACATTTACTCTAAAGCAGAGCAGGCACTGATTCGATGTACAGTTTGATTGTACTCTACTATTTTGTCAATAAAACTTGTCATAAATACTGTATTCTGCTGTTTCATTCAGCACACCGAGTGCAAAGTGCTGTAGAAACTTTATATCACATTTCCGACTATGGGTTCCTTATATCAAAAACGTTCAAAATTTCATCCTCTACAATCCCCCAAATTTTTAAATCATCATTCTGATACACCTTGTATATATGTATAATTGCTATATAACGTTAGTTCAAATTTTAAAATAAAATGATTAGTTATAAAAAACATATACATATAAATTTTTGGAAATTTAGATAACAACTGTAACAAATAAAAATTTAGATAACAAAAATAACAAATAACACAATTATAAATGTTTAATCTGAACTTTAAAGTAATTCCATAATTTATTATTTTATTTTTCTTTATTATTAAAAATTAACCTTGAAAAATAAATTGTCCTTGTAAAATCTTAACTCAGTGAGTTTTGTTATAGAATATTATGATATGACCAGAAATATAACTAATGCATTATTTATCACAGTGTGGTCTGCAGATTTTTCAGTCCTTTTGGACTCTGAAGAAATCCACAAGAGAGATGAATCATGTGTCAGGAAATATGGCATCACTGCTTTATTATGTAATGCCTCAAAATTTTACCCTCAAAAGAATGGAGTCTTTTGTGAGAAGAAAGTTCTCAGGAAATACTTCAGAGTTGTGACATGACTGAGGCACGTGACATTTCTAAACAATCACTGTCACACTACATGATCTTGCTACAGGTTGGACAGCACACATTTTGTACGCTGTCCATCCTGCTGCTCCATGATGAAAACAAGTTTAAGCAATGACATCTTGAATGATGCACACTCAGTAAGTAGTCTTACAATTTTCTTGTTTATAGCACTTTTTATATGAGTTACCCCAAAACATTCTACATATTTTAGAAATGGCTATCAAACATGTCTCTTTTAAAAAAGAAATTTAAAAAAAAATGTATAATAGTCAACTTCTTTAGTTTTACCAAACTTTTCATATATAATCAAAAATTAATGTTGCTCATATTTTGTTATAAGAATGTAACAAAATACGAGGATAGAACATCTAATTCAATAACCCAAAAACCAGCAAAATTGTCACTCTGTTAAGCAAACGTTATCATTCACTTTCAAGGGACATCTTCATGCTAAAGATCAAAATATAACTGTGCAATTTTTGAATGATTTGGTTTGTACGTCATCGCCTGCTGATCAGCGGAGACGATTCAAATCACATACAAAAGGAGAGCATGATTTTCGAACGATCCAATTCAGATACTTAGGTGCCTGGCAATCGATGAAGACAGTCCCCATATGAATTTGTGTAAATGCCAGTGTTAAAGCTCGCAAAGTTGTGCTCTCTTAGATTCCTATCCAAGCACAACTTTACTATCTCAAACTGTTGGAGATATACAAGGCAGTTTCAAATAAAAAGGCCATCAACTTAAAAGACGACGACACTTTCCCTAATGTGTGGAAAGTATTCCTCCACTCTCCTTAAACACTCACACACATTCCCACAGGGACAGTCACCGATCGGCAGGCACCCAAATATCCAAAATTGTTCGAAAACCACACTTATCTTTTGTACATTGTTCGAATCATCTCCACCAATTGGCAGGCAACAACGCACACAAACCAGATCACTTGAAAATTGTGCAGTTATATCAGTTGCGTTCGGCAGACTCGACAGTTCCGGAGCCGTCGAGTATTTTTATGCCAAATGCCCTCTACAGTAGCACTCTTTCAGAACACGTTTGGTGTTTTGATGTCACATTTGGCAGCATCTTTCATTTACGCTATCTATCGCTACCCAAAACCAACCGAGGCTTTTTGTTTCAACGCAACATCACTTATCATTCAGCAGATCCAGGTTGCTACATAACAGCTACCGATTTGCTCAGTCACAACTGTAGAGTCATTCATTTTGATCTTTAGCCCAAAGACGTCCTCCAAAAGCAGACGAAAACGTTCGCTCGACAAGCTAGTGATAATTTTGCCATTTTTTAGATTATCGAGTTTTAGACGTTCTTTGCACTCTAACAAGCATTCGGCAGTCGTCCACTAAAATACGAGGAATATTAATTTTACTACTTCATACACAAATTACAAAACAAAAAACTAAATAATTTTCACATAACAATTTATACAATCCAGACAGGAATATTTGAAAAAAATTCATCACTATTTTCTCCAAATCATATTTTTCAATGGAGAATATAGATCATCATCATAATACGAAGAAAAATGTAATCTGTCATATAAAAACAAATCGAATAACATTTATATTGGTCAAATATGGATTAGTGGAGAACGTATCAATCAATCTGTAACAAAAAAGATATGGAAATTAAAAACTGGATTTCACTCATTACTTAAGCCTAACCTCAGGATCTTCCCAATTGGATCCTTTCTTCTCTGTCGGTGCCAAATCTCTGTTACGACCCATTAGCTCATCCAATAAAGCTTTTGCCGATGCTAATGCCATGTTTTCTTTTTTGAAAACGAATCAGTTTTCAATCGTAAAATTAAAAATTTTTCTTCCCTTTCTTCTTACATGAACATCTACCGATCACAAAACAAAACGATGGAATATACTTCTCCCTCTGGTGTTAGCAAAATGACGGAGGAATATTATTTTTAATAATAATATTTATTTTAACGATAAAATTATATTTTACAGTATATATACTGTATTGAGTTACTAAAAAAGTTAATTGTTCGTATATATAATTATAATTATTTTCTAATTAATAATTTTATATTGGTTTAAAATGAAAGTTTTCAGATCTTTTAAACCTCAATCTACGAAAAATGCTTCGTATATAAATAGAATCGAAATTAATAATTTGTAAAGCGGAGAAAACAAGAATATTAAACTCATTTGTTCTAATTTTTTATGGAAACAAATTTTTAATTAATGTATATATCGATGGTCTAGGCCAGTCGCGAGCAAACCGCGGCCCGCGAGATCCTTATATGCTGCCCCTGCAATCTATGGCGGCTCGCCAGAAACTAAACTTAATTCGCTTGAGGTTCTCAGTCGGTAAAATTGCTTATCACTGATCTAGACTACAGACTCTAGAATAAAAACCTCATTAAATCACTGATTTCTAGCCCTTATATCCAGTGGCACGTTATGGCATCGTGGGAGCCAGGTAAATTTGAATTACAGGTCCCACATATAGTGTTGGCTTCATATATCTTTCTTCGGGGGAATTTTTTCGAAAAAATATTTTCTTATCAAAGATTGGTTTGGGACTCCTTGTTAGTGGGGCCCCAAGCAATTGCCCTTTTTGCACGTAGGATAAAGCGCCATTGCGCAAGTTTAACTCTTAAAACTTAAAAATACACTTGCTTTAACACCGAAAATTTATTAAGGTCAATGGTTTTAATTCATAATCGATAAAACGTGTTCAAAGCCAAAAATTTTTATTGTATTTTTTCACTTTCCCGGAATGTTGAAAATTTGGCGTTACAAGTTTTTCACTGTAGAAAGTCTAGAACTTTTGACTATCGACCACTTTAAGGATTCCTCATTCTCTTATCGATTAAAAAAGTCGATAAGAGAATTAGGAATCCTTAAAGTAGTCGATAGTCAAAAGTTTTCTTTGGCAACCGGATGGCCGTTAGGTAAAGCTTACTACTCTGGAGGACCCAGATCAAATTCGGACGGTTCGAAAACCCCAAGAATTTTTTTGGAGGTGGTCTTTTCCGATATTGTCAGGCCCCATTCCTTCACACCCAACCGTTTTATTGTGAGCCTAGTCGAATCCATAACAGGCTTACTAAAAAAAAGGTCCTCTTAGTGCCCACAGGTCAGAAAGACTCGACGGTCGGATGGCCGAGCGGTCAAGGTGGCAGCCTACCGCTCTGGGGGACCCGGGATCGAATCCGGACGGATCAAAAAATATCCAGGAATTTTTCGGGGGTGATCCGTTCGGA
>NW_019385164.1:336770-343716 GCF_000671375.1 Centruroides sculpturatus | reverse complement strand
AACGACGTTCCAACTCGAGTACGAAGTGCTTAGTTCCCATAATTCCATTCTCAGCAAGATGGATTCCATTCAAATGTCTTACCAATTACCCACAATTCATTGGAAAGTAGCAGTCAACATATCTGTTGAGTGCTGAGTGTGTTGAGTCAGCGCTGACAACAGCGCTACCTCAACGTTGAAAAAAGGAACGAATTTTAACGAATGTTGAGATCAGCGCTGAGTCAGCGTTGAAAATTGGAATGTCCCAAAAGTAAATGTCATTATGTGAAGAAGTTTATTATTGTTTGCCGAGTTTTTCTAGTTATGTAACATTCGGTAATATAAGATGCTTTTCCATTTTGGCAAAACTATTTAAACGGCATTTCATATGTTCTGTCATGTCAAAATTTTTATGTTTTAGTCTACTAAAAAATGTCTGTCATTTGATAAATAAATATCCTCAATCTAGAAACGGGGTAACCGGAGCCACAGTGAAGTGGCCGGGTGGTTTTTTTTTAACTCTTTCTGACCTGTGGGCACTAAGAGGGCCTCTTTTTGCAAACCCATTATGGGTTCGGCCAGGCTCACAATGGAACTGCCGGGTGGTGAGAGACGTGGCCCGAGATATCCAGACGAATCACCGTGTGAAAAATTTCTGGGACAATCCCTGGGGATCGAATCCCAACGGTCGAAAAGATTCTTGCGGATTCTATCCCGGGTCCCTCGGAGCGGAGGGATGTCACCTTGACCGCTCGGTCAAGGTGACATCCCTCCGCTCTGAGGAACAATGGTCATCCGAGCTCTCCACTCGGATTTGTAATTTACCAGTAGTCGTCGAATCTCAAAACGTCTTGAATTTTTCAGTTTACCGATTACTAACAATTTTCTTTTTTCTCATAAGATTGACCGCTTTTTAAATTAAATTCTCTTCGCCCTGTTGGCACCGAGAAGGCCTTTCTTTAACAAGCTCATTATGGGTTTCGTCAGGCTAATAATTAGTGGCCGGGTGGTGAGGTACGGGACCCGACATATCAGGGATAGATCACCTCCAAAAAATTCCTGGGTGTTTTAACCATCCGTATTCGATCTCGAGTCCGCAAAGCGGTAAATTTAGAGACTTAATGTAAATTTTAGAATTTTAACACAAAGATAGCTTTCAAAAACCCAAAAATGTTAGTCTAATAAATTTATAAATGGCTGAAAAATTGCACACTTGCTCATTCAGCAGCCTAGAGAAAACTATAATTGCGACTCAGATGACCTTTAAATAATTAAAGCATTCATTGAAGCCTTGTCTTAATTGTAGAATGCTTAAAAAGAGGAAATAAGTTATTTGTTTTCCACAAGGGAAACAGAACAAGAAGAGGTTACTTTTACTTTTCCCATAAACCAAAAAGGAATGGAATGATATCATGAGTAATATCAAAATATTTCATTTTAATCTTCCATTTACACAATCTGGGCCACCCCGTGAACAGCGCGAACGGTCTACTCGCACAGGGTTCCGTTTTCCTCAGGCTCCGTGTAATTTGATATAGATATATAAAATAGATATAAGACAATTCGAAGATAAGATTGGATTAATGGAATAAACCCAACGCAATAGGGCGATCTGCCAAAGGAAGGTGCCTGCCGAAGGGACTTTCTATGGTAAACCTGACCCCTATTTAGGTGTTATCCACAAATTTCCAGAGAATTTTCGTGTATTTCCCGTACTGTAGTGCCACCGTTGCGCACCCATTAAAATACTGTAATGACTACGGAACTGTAGAACTATAGAATTGAGAATATAATTAATTTTGAAATTACTAATAGAAATTCGTTCATAACGCTCCCTTTGTTAGTAATTGTAAGCGTTTATATATTTTAAATTATAGAGTTCCAAAATTGTCCTAGCAAATTTTTCTACAAAAAAGGGAGCGACATAACTTTTGGCGAATGACGTTAGACAAAAGATCATGTTGTAAACTTATGCAACTCGTTTTTCTGCAATAAATTATGCAACTCGTTGAATTTACCGCAAGGCCCGGTTTACAAGGATTTTGCATCGGGCCCCACGTTTCTTCCGGTCGGCCCTGTACTGTACATAGTTTAGGGAAGACTGAAACGTGTATGTAATTTTAAAACATTAAAATCGTTCTTGAAGATGCCTCTTTTTCATGTTTTATATAAGTTTATATTAACAAAGCGTACATAAATATTTTGTTTAACTTATTTTATTTTCTCTTAATATACACTAAAAATAAAAGATTACTCGAAAATATCAAATGGATTATGTCCACATTACAGCAAAAAACTAAAACAATAGTTATTTATATTTTCTTCTATTTTAAAGGTTCACACCAATACCAAATCTGTTTAACTGTCAGTATAACTCTTGTTTAACTCTTTGTTTAACTCTCATTTATAGCAAATTCGCTCTTAACGAACTCTGGCTGTAATTAACCGAGTTTAAAGTACGAATTAAACCAATATTAATTTTCTCCAGCTGCAATGAACCCTTGAATAACTAACAATTGTATATTTAGGTTTAAAAACTCTCGAGTAATTATTAGGATTTTTCCTTAAAAAATTCGGTAATTTTTCCTATATTTTCACGAAATTTGAAGCTTAATAACTCTTGTGTCCTTTGTCGAAAATTTTTGAAATTTTTTGGTGAAGTTTAGAAGGAAATTTATAGAAATTTTCAGGAAAATTGAACCATTGGTTCGGGAGATATTAAGGGGTGGGGGATGGCCTACTAGATACGTATCAAACCTCCATTTTCAAAAGTTTTCAAGCGAGTGAGAAGTAAAGTTTTATTATGTCTTAGCGAAAATCTATACTAATATTATAAAGAGGTAATGTTTGTATGTGTGTAAGTTTATTTGCAGCAGGTAATCTCCGAAACTACTCATCCGATTTCAAAAATTCTTTCACCAATATTTAGAATGGAACTTCAGGNTTAATCTGAACTTTAAAGTAATTCCATAATTTATTATTTTATTTTTCTTTATTATTAAAAATTAACCTTGAAAAATAAATTGTCCTTGTAAAATCTTAACTCAGTGAGTTTTGTTATAGAATATTATGATATGACCAGAAATATAACTAATGCATTATTTATCACAGTGTGGTCTGCAGATTTTTCAGTCCTTTTGGACTCTGAAGAAATCCACAAGAGAAATGAATCATGTGTCAGGAAATATGGCATCACTGCTTTATTATGTAATGCCTCAAAATTTTACCCTCAAAAGAATGGAGTCTTTTGTGAGAAGAAAGTTCTCAGGAAATACTTCAGAGTTGTGACATGACTGAGGCACGTGACATTTCTAAACAATCACTGTCACACTACATGATCTTGCTACAGGTTGGACAGCACACATTTTGTACGCTGTCCATCCTGCTGCTCCATGATGAAAACAAGTTTAAGCAATGACATCTTGAATGATGCACACTCAGTAAGTAGTCTTACAATTTTCTTGTTTATAGCACTTTTTATATGAGTTACCCCAAAACATTCTACATATTTTAGAAATGGCTATCAAACATGTCTCTTTTAAAAAAGAAATTTAAAAAAAAATGTATAATAGTCAGCTTCTTTAGTTTTACCAAACTTTTCATATATAATCAAAAATTAATGTTGCTCATATTTTGTTATAAGAATGTAACAAAATACGAGGATAGAACATCTAATTCAATAACCCAAAAACCAGCAAAATTGTCACTCTGTTAAGCAAACGTTATCATTCACTTTCAAGGGACATCTTCATGCTAAAGATCAAAATATAACTGTGCAATTTTTGAATGATTTGGTTTGTACGTCATCGCCTGCTGATCAGCGGAGACGATTCAAATCACATACAAAAGGAGAGCATGATTTTCGAACGATCCAATTCAGATACTTAGGTGCCTGGCAATCGATGAAGACAGTCCCCATATGAATTTGTGTAAATGCCAGTGTTAAAGCTCGCAAAGTTGTGCTCTCTTAGATTCCTATCCGAGCACAACTTTACTATCTCAAACTGTTGGAGATATACAAGGCAGTTTCAAATAAAAAGGCCATCAACTTAAAAGACGACGACACTTTCCCTAATGTGTGGAAAGTATTCCTCCACTCTCCTTAAACACTCACACACATTCCCACAGGGACAGTCACCGATCGGCAGGCACCCAAATATCCAAAATTGTTCGAAAACCACACTTATCTTTTGTACATTGTTCGAATCATCTCCACCAATTGGCAGGCAACAACGCACACAAACCAGATCCCTTGAAAATTGTGCAGTTATATCAGCTGCGTTCGGCAGACTCGACAGTTCCTGAGCCGTCAAGTATTTTTATGCCAAACGCCCTCTACAATAGCACTCTTTCAGAACACGTTTGGTGTTTTGATGTCACATTTGGCAGCATCTTTCATTTACGCTATCTATCGCTACCCAAAACCAACCGAGGCTTTTTGTTTCAACGCAACATCACTTATCATTCAGCAGATCCAGGTTGCTACATAACAGCTACCGATTTGCTCAGTCACAACTGTAGAGTCATTCATTTTGATCTTTAGCCCAAAGACGTCCTCCAAAAGCAGACGAAAACGTTCGCTCGACAAGCTAGTGATAATTTTGCCATTTTTTAGATTATCGAGTTTTAGACGTTCTTTGCACTCTAACAAGCATTCGGCAGTCGTCCACTAAAATACGAGGAATATTAATTTTACTACTTCATACACAAATTACAAAACAAAAAACTAAATAATTTTCACATAACAATTTATACAATCCAGACAGGAATATTTGAAAAAAATTCATCACTATTTTCTCCAAATCATATTTTTCAATGGAGAATATAGATCATCATCATAATACGAAGAAAAATGTAATCTGTCATATAAAAACAAATCGAATAACATTTATATTGGTCAAATATGGATTAGTGGAGAACGTATCAATCAATCTGTAACAAAAAAGATATGGAAATTAAAAACTGGATTTCACTCATTACTTAAGCCTAACCTCAGGATCTTCCCAATTGGATCCTTTCTTCTCTGTCGGTGCCAAATCTCTGTTACGACCCATTAGCTCATCCAATAAAGCTTTTGCCGATGCTAATGCCATGTTTTCTTTTTTGAAAACGAATCAGTTTTCAATCGTAAAATTAAAAATTTTTCTTCCCTTTCTTCTTACATGAACATCTACCGATCACAAAACAAAACGATGGAATATACTTCTCCCTCTGGTGTTAGCAAAATGACGGAGGAATATTATTTTTAATAATAATATTTATTTTAACGATAAAATTATATTTTACAGTATATATACTGTATTGAGTTACTAAAAAAGTTAATTGTTCGTATATATAATTATAATTATTTTCTAATTAATAATTTTATATTGATTTAAAATGAAAGTTTTCAGATCTTTTAAACCTCAATCTACGAAAAATGCTTCGTATATAAATAGAATCGAAATTAATAATTTGTAAAGCGGAGAAAACAAGAATATTAAACTCATTTGTTCTAATTTTTTATGGAAACAAATTTTTAATTAATGTATATATCGATGGTCTAGGCCAGTCGCGAGCAAACCGCGGCCCGCGAGATCCTTATATGCTGCCCCTGCAATCTATGGCGGCTCGCCAGAAACTAAACTTAATTCGCTTGAGGTTCTCAGTCGGTAAAATTGCTTATCACTGATCTAGACTACAGACTCTAGAATAAAAACCTCATTAAATCACTGATTTCTAGCCCTTATATCCAGTGGCACGTTATGGCATCGTGGGAGCCAGGTAAATTTGAATTACAGGTCCCACATATAGTGTTGGCTTTATATATCTTTCTTCGGGGGAATTTTTTCGAAAAAATATTTTCTTATCAAAGATTGGTTTGGGACTCCTTGTTAGTGGGGCCCCAAGCAATTGCCCTTTTTGCACGTAGGATAAAGCGCCATTGCGCAAGTTTAACTCTTAAAACTTAAAAATACACTTGCTTTAACACCGAAAATTTATTAAGGTCAATGGTTTTAATTCATAATCGAAAAAACGTGTGTTCAAAGCCAAAAATTTTTATTGTATTTTTTCACTTTCCCGGAATGTTGAAAATTTGGCGTTACAAGTTTTTCACTGTAGAAAGTCTAGAACTTTTGACTATCGACCACTTTAAGGATTCCTCATTCTCTTATCGATTAAAAAAGTCGATAAGAGAATTAGGAATCCTTAAAGTAGTCGATAGTCAAAAGTTTTCTTTGGCAACCGGATGGCCGAGAGGTTAGGTAAAAGCTTACTACTCTGGAGGACCCAGATCAAATTCGGACGGTTCGAAAACCCCAAAAATTTTTTTGGAGGTGGTCTTTTCCGATATTGTCAGGCCCCATTCCTTCACACCCAACCGTTTTATTGTGAGCCTAGTCGAATCCATAACAGGCTTACTAAAAAAAAGGTCCTCTTAGTGCCCACAGGTCAGAAAGACTCGACGGTCGGATGGCCGAGCGGTCAAGGTGGCAGCCTACCGCTCTGGGGGACCCGGAATCGAATCCGGACGGATCAAAAAATATCCAGGAATTTTTCGGGGGTGGTCCGTTCGGACAAGTTGGGCCCCGTCCCTCATCATCCGGTCGCCCCATAATGGGCCTGCTTTAAGAGGCCCTCTTAGTGCCCACAGAGCGGAAAGAGTAAAAAAAAAAAGTGGTCAGAAAGACTTAATATAAAGACCTCCTCTTCTTTTCTAATTTAATTACAGTAGAGCGTCGTTTATCCGAATCAATTGGGGACTGGGGTTGTTCGGATAACCGATTATGTACGAAAAAATATATTAACCTATTCCATGTTGAAATTTTTCTCCGTTGCGTGTCGCTTCGTGTTGAATTTTCGTCAATATTAAGTTTAACGAAAACTTTTTAAAATAATAATCGTGGCTATTGTATCGTTAAAAATTATTTTTTTATTTTTCACAAACAAAATAAATATATTGAAAAATATAAAAACAAAAAAAATA
>NW_019385164.1:326498-332721 GCF_000671375.1 Centruroides sculpturatus | reverse complement strand
AACGCTGCATTCGAATACGCACGTGTTTTTATATAATATACATGTCGAAATTCAACCCCACTGAAGGGAGATGGTTAGGATTAAGGCTTACGGTAAAGAACTCTGCTTCTATTTATACTATTTTAGATGCGGGTTTTTACGTTTTTGATTGCGTTTTAATAGGGTACGTCAAGAGAATTTACACTAAGAAGAAATTTTTAGAAAAATCCCCCCCCCCACCTGGGGAAGTGTTATACATTTATAATATATACATTTGGAGCCACAACAACGCGTGGCGGGGTTTGCTAGTTAATATATAAAATGATAGTAACCTTATATATTATAAGGTTACTATCATTTTCATAAAGAGTTTGGGTACCGTATATAATACTTTAATCAATGAAAATACATATTTTCAATTAATAATATTGCCAAGAAATGTCCAATCGAAAAGAAACAGATAGACTATATACTTTCTTATTAATATAAAGATTCGCAAATTAAAAAAAAAATTAGCTCTGGACTTATTAAAATTCAATATCACATCAGTAGTATTTAAACTGTTTCATGATAATGTTGACAAAACTTGAATTCTTATCCTCAGAATAGCGTATTTTAGACAGAATAGTTATTTACGACATGCACTCTTCCTGTGATGTCACGAACCTGACGTATCGTTACGTCACAGGTCTGGTAGGCCATACCTCAAATAGCGTTTAAGTTATGAGTTGAGTTTTACTTGTACAAATTTTTAGTTTCCCATAAATAAATGTATCTGTTTGTTAATTAATAACATAAAAGTTATTTTTTAAATAAAATCATATAACAGATTTTAAACTTTTCTATTTTATGTTTTTAAACAAATATTTTTCTCCGGGAAAATTATTAACTCACAAATTTTAAGATGTAGGTCTACAATATGACTACGTAGAATTGCTACTTCTTTCATGAATTTTCCGAGTTTATTTCTTTTTTCTTCTGGTTTGAAATTGTATTATATAACTTAAAGGTTATTCGAATTTTTTATTAATTTTTATATGATATTATAAAATCACTCTTAACCACCGCTGACAAAGTGGTCGTGGAATCGCGTCTGATTAACTAGCTGGCCTCGTGTTTTCCTAGTTTTATTTCCGTGTCTAATACCTGAGTAGGGCCAATTTCTCATATAAACTCCTTACGGGAGACGTCGCCCTCGTGTTACATTATCTTAGTGTATATCATCGAATCAAACCAATTTCTTTTGATTTATTTTCTTGAAAAAATGATTTCATAAAGAACAAAGAATCCAAACATTAATATTTAGCGAGGTTGCGACCGACGTTTACAACGCGAAAACGTGTACGTCGGACGTTCATCGCCGCCTTCCTGTGAGCCTAGAAGTTTAACAATGGTGTTTGGAACGTCGAGCGTGATTCTACTGACGTTCCAAACGCCATCGTTAAACTTCTAGGCTCGCAGGAAGGCGGCGATGAACGTCCGACGTACACGTTTTCGCGTTGTAAACGTCGGCCACAACCTCTCTTTTATCTTTATTAAATAAATTTTAAAATCGTGTACCTTTTATATTTTAGGTTTAGTTGTTTAACATTATCTTTATGTAAAGTAGACAATATTAAATTTCTGTAAATATATATATTTTTTCGAATATTTTGTTGTAAGTTTTAATAATGATTTATTTTTAATAAACATTAAACATCTTTATACAGCATAAATAAAAAAAATAAGAATTTAAAATTCTTATAATATATTTTTTAGGTTTACTTTTTTCCTACATTTATATGCTTATTTGTAATTAATAAAGAAAGTGAAAAATTACTTTAATATTATTATATTATTATAAATGTTACACTGTGATATTGTATAAAATAAAAAGCAATTGCAAAATATTTCAGTTTGTTTTTTACAACGGTAATTTTTCTTTTTTATTTAAGTCTTATAATAATCTCAGAAGCAGACGGTGTGAAGAGATGACAACGCCCATAATAACCAGCCATTAGGATTCATATCAATTTCACTTTGAACATAAGTTTTTCTACATATTTGTGCTCATTGAATGTTAAATATATCAATAATTAAGCTTTATTCTTATTGTAATTAAAATGCTTTCTTATTGCTCTTTAAAATTCTTCATGAATTTTTTCATACGAAGAAAACTATTCATCAAGACAGAACAACTCTAAAGTGTAGCTATTATTAAGGTAATGTACAGTTAAAAACAACTAATGAAATTCAAATTGGCAAAATACAATTCAATAATAAAATGTGATAAATAATTTCATGTATAAGTTTACAAATGTATAAAAATGATCATCATTTAAACGGTGAAAATAAATTTTATCTATAAAATCAATCATTTGAAAGAATAATCAATGTTTCGGATTCATTTATCAAGCGTAAACGATTAATATATATTTATTTCAAGACAATATATCGTTTAAAAATAACGCAAACTCTCGATACTTTCGAGAGTTTGTGTTATTTTCGAGAGTTTGTGTTACTCTCTACGACAATAGTTCACGGAAATTACACATAAATGACGTAGTAGTTCCCAATCACGTGATACAGCTGTGTTATTCTGTTAAGAAACGTTTACATTTAAATTTAAATCTGTATTAAATGGAATTTATACCTGTAATATTTACCGTGTAACTGTTAGTACACCCTCCAACGTAGAGTCCATAGACTAAACAGCATAAAGACTAGACAAGTCTTATCTATAATAATTTGTGAATAAATGCGACCGTTATTTTTTCAATTTGTTGATTTGCTGGATGAAAAAGTGTTAATCAATTAGGATTACAATTTCTCCGGGTTTAACTCCGAGTTTCTGAGTTTAGAAGGTTTAGATCCGGACTCAGAGTTTAATAAAATTTAAGGACGAAAAGCCTGGAGACTAATAATTTGCATCAATAAATTTTTATTCATTTATTTATTTAATTTTTTGGGGAGTTTTTACAATAGATTATAGAATACTGTATAGTATTTCATCAAAGGATCTCGTGGTAGAGGATATAAACTATGAGGTTCCATTTCTCAATCACTTTTATGATTATAATTTGTGGAATTTTTTACTTAATTCGCATGAATGATACTACATANCAGCGCTGACAACAGCGCTACCTCAACGTTGAAAAAAGGAACGAATTTTAACGAATGTTGAGATCAGCGCTGAGTCAGCGTTGAAAATTGGAATGTCCCAAAAGTAAATGTCATTATGTGAAGAAGTTTATTATTGTTTGCCGAGTTTTTCTAGTTATGTAACATTCGGTAATATAAGATGCTTTTCCATTTTGGCAAAACTATTTAAACGGCATTTCATATGTTCTGTCATGTCAAAATTTTTATGTTTTAGTCTACTAAAAAATGTCTGTCATTTGATAAATAAATATCCTCAATCTAGAAACGGGGTAACCGGAGCCACAGTGAAGTGGCCGGGTGGTTTTTTTTTAACTCTTTCTGACCTGTGGGCACTAAGAGGGCCTCTTTTTGCAAACCCATTATGGGTTCGGCCAGGCTCACAATGGAACTGCCGGGTGGTGAGAGACGTGGCCCGAGATATCCAGACGAATCACCGTGTGAAAAATTTCTGGGACAATCCCTGGGGATCGAATCCCAACGGTCGAAAAGATTCTTGCGGATTCTATCCCGGGTCCCTCGGAGCGGAGGGATGTCACCTTGACCGCTCGGTCAAGGTGACATCCCTCCGCTCTGAGGAACAATGGTCATCCGAGCTCTCCACTCGGATTTGTAATTTACCAGTAGTCGTCGAATCTCAAAACGTCTTGAATTTTTCAGTTTACCGATTACTAACAATTTTCTTTTTTCTCATAAGATTGACCGCTTTTTAAATTAAATTCTCTTCGCCCTGTTGGCACCGAGAAGGCCTTTCTTTAACAAGCTCATTATGGGTTTCGTCAGGCTAATAATTAGTGGCCGGGTGGTGAGGTACGGGACCCGACATATCAGGGATAGATCACCTCCAAAAAATTCCTGGGTGTTTTAACCATCCGTATTCGATCTCGAGTCCGCAAAGCGGTAAATTTAGAGACTTAATGTAAATTTTAGAATTTTAACACAAAGATAGCTTTCAAAAACCCAAAAATGTTAGTCTAATAAATTTATAAATGGCTGAAAAATTGCACACTTGCTCATTCAGCAGCCTAGAGAAAACTATAATTGCGACTCAGATGACCTTTAAATAATTAAAGCATTCATTGAAGCCTTGTCTTAATTGTAGAATGCTTAAAAAGAGGAAATAAGTTATTTGTTTTCCACAAGGGAAACAGAACAAGAAGAGGTTACTTTTACTTTTCCCATAAACCAAAAAGGAATGGAATGATATCATGAGTAATATCAAAATATTTCATTTTAATCTTCCATTTACACAATCTGGGCCACCCCGTGAACAGCGCGAACGGTCTACTCGCACAGGGTTCCGTTTTCCTCAGGCTCCGTGTAATTTGATATAGATATATAAAATAGATATAAGACAATTCGAAGATAAGATTGGATTAATGGAATAAACCCAACGCAATAGGGCGATCTGCCAAAGGAAGGTGCCTGCAGAAGGACTTTCTATGGAAAACCTGACCCCTATTTAGGTGTTATCCACAAATTTCCAGAGAATTTTCGTGTATTTCCCGTACTATAGTGCCACCGTTGCGCAGCCATTAAAATACTGTAATGACTACGGAACTGTAGAACTATAGAATTGAGAATATAATTAATTTTGAAATTACTAATAGAAATTCGTTCATAACGCTCCCTTTGTTAGTAATTGTAAGCGTTTATATATTTTAAATTATAGAGTTCCAAAATTGTCCTAGCAAATTTTTCTACAAAAAAGGGAGCGACATAACTTTTGGCGAATGACGTTAGACAAAAGATCATGTTGTAAACTTATGCAACTCGTTTTTCTGCAATAAATTATGCAACTCGTTGAATTTACCGCAAGGCCCGGTTTACAAGGATTTTGCATCGGGCCCCACGTTTCTTCCGGTCGGCCCTGTACTGTACATAGTTTAGGGAAGACTGAAACGTGTATGTAATTTTAAAACATTAAAATCGTTCTTGAAGATGCCTCTTTTTCATGTTTTATATAAGTTTATATTAACAAAGCGTACATAAATATTTTGTTTAACTTATTTTATTTTCTCTTAATATACACTAAAAATAAAAGATTACTCGAAAATATCAAATGGATTATGTCCACATTACAGCAAAAAACTAAAACAATACTTATTTATATTTTCTTCTATTTTAAAGGTTCACACCAATACCAAATCTGTTTAACTGTCAGTATAACTCTTGTTTAACTCTTTGTTTAACTCTCATTTATAGCAAATTCGCTCTTAACGAACTCTGGCTGTAATTAACCGAGTTTAAAGTACGAATTAAACCAATATTAATTTTCTCCAGCTGCAATGAACCCTTGAATAACTAACAATTGTACATTTAGGTTTAAAAACTCTCGAGTAATTATTAGGATTTTTCCTTAAAAAATTCGGTAATTTTTCCTATATTTTCACGAAATTTGAAGCTTAATAACTCTTGTGTCCTTTGTCGAAAATTTTTGAAATTTTTTGGTGAAGTTTAGAAGGAAATTTATAGAAATTTTCAGGAAAATTGAACCATTGGTTCGGGAGATATTAAGGGGTGGGGGATGGCCTACTAGATACGTATCAAACCTCCATTTTCAAAAGTTTTCAAGCGAGTGAGAAGTAAAGTTTTATTATGTCTTAGCGAAAATCTATACTAATATTATAAAGAGGTAATGTTTGTATGTGTGTAAGTTTATTTGCAGCAGGTAATCTCCGAAACTACTCATCCGATTTCAAAAATTCTTTCACCAATATTTAGAATGGAACTTCAGGGTGGACATAGGCTGTATATTATTCCGTTAAACATTCATATAAATTAAATTAAAAGATATATGCTAGGTTAAGGCTTTTATGTCCAACAGATGACGCTACGAGTACGATTATGCTTTATACGATAGGCATTATGCTTTTTTGTGAAAATGAACTAAAGCAGATCATCTTCTATCTATCTATATAAATAAAAATGTAATCTTCGTTTGTTCTTACCGATTCCTTTGAAATTTTGACACAACGCTGCATTCGAATACGAACGTGTTTTTATATAATATACATGTCGAAATTCAACCCCACTGAAGGGAGATGGTTAGGATTAAGGCTTACGGTAAAGAACTCTGCTTCTATTTATACTATTTTAGATGCGG
>NW_019385164.1:311861-323825 GCF_000671375.1 Centruroides sculpturatus | reverse complement strand
CTATGCCTTCATAAAGGACGTACTTTTCCTTTGTTTAAGGGTATTTGGGCAGTTTATTCTCTGTTATATTCTCAAGTGAACAATACATACAAGTACAGTACAGTATTTTCTGAGGAAACACTCGTACTTATTATTTTTAACCCCATTCCCGATAACCCGGCATTTTCACAAACTCGGCCACCCTTCGGTCCACATTAGGCCGAGTTTTCGAGGTTTTACTGTATTTTGTTGTAAGTTTTAATAATGATTTATTTTTAATAAACATTAAACATCTTTATACAGCATAAATAAAAAAAATAAGAATTTAAAATTCTTATAATATATTTTTTAGGTTTACTTTTTTCCTACATTTATATGCTTATTTGTAATTAATAAAGAAAGTGAAAAATTACTTTAATATTATTATATTATTATAAATGTTACACTGTGATATTGTATAAAATAAAAAGCAATTGCAAAATATTTCAGTTTGTTTTTTACAACGGTAATTTTTCTTTTTTATTTAAGTCTTATAATAATCTCAGAAGCAGACGGTGTGAAGAGATGACAACGCCCATAATAACCAGCCATTAGGATTCATATCAATTTCACTTTGAACATAAGTTTTTCTACATATTTGTGCTCATTGAATGTTAAATATATCAATAATTAAGCTTTATTCTTATTGTAATTAAAATGCTTTCTTATTGCTCTTTAAAATTCTTCATGAATTTTTTCATACGAAGAAAACTATTCATCAAGACAGAACAACTCTAAAGTGTAGCTATTATTAAGGTAATGTACAGTTAAAAACAACTAATGAAATTCAAATTGGCAAAATACAATTCAATAATAAAATGTGATAAATAATTTCATGTATAAGTTTACAAATGTATAAAAATGATCATCATTTAAACGGTGAAAATAAATTTTATCTATAAAATCAATCATTTGAAAGAATAATCAATGTTTCGGATTCATTTATCAAGCGTAAACGATTAATATATATTTATTTCAAGACAATATATCGTTTAAAAATAACGCAAACTCTCGATACTTTCGAGAGTTTGTGTTATTTTCGAGAGTTTGTGTTACTCTCTACGACAATAGTTCACGGAAATTACACATAAATGACGTAGTAGTTCCCAATCACGTGATACAGCTGTGTTATTCTGTTAAGAAACGTTTACATTTAAATTTAAATCTGTATTAAATGGAATTTATACCTGTAATATTTACCGTGTAACTGTTAGTACACCCTCCAACGTAGAGTCCATAGACTAAACAGCATAAAGACTAGACAAGTCTTATCTATAATAATTTGTGAATAAATGCGACCGTTATTTTTTCAATTTGTTGATTTGCTGGATGAAAAAGTGTTAATCAATTAGGATTACAATTTCTCCGGGTTTAACTCCGAGTTTCTGAGTTTAGAAGGTTTAGATCCGGACTCAGAGTTTAATAAAATTTAAGGACGAAAAGCCTGGAGACTAATAATTTGCATCAATAAATTTTTATTCATTTATTTATTTAATTTTTTGGGGAGTTTTTACAATAGATTATAAAATACTGTATAGTATTTCATCAAAGGATCTCGTGGTAGAGGATATAAACTATGAGGTTCCATTTCTCAATCACTTTTATGATTATAATTTGTGGAATTTTTTACTTAATTCGCATGAATGATACTACATAATAATTATTATTATTTTACTTCTAAGGAAGTTTATACAAAAATTATGATAAATGATCTTTTAATAAGTTTGAAATTTGTATTATTTAACTATGTATTTGTTGCGAATGATAAGTCAATTATATAAATAAAAGAATTTATAATTTGTATTTATTTGAAATTTAAAAAATTTGCAGCATTAATTTATGAGTTTAAAACAAATTTATTTTTAAAATTTTAAAATTATTAAAAACATATTGAATGTCTAAATGCTTTACATCTTATTTATATATAGTTTTATAGGTAATATATTCACATTTTTGTATAGTAAAAAAATTTAATGTCGATAAAGTTATATTTAATACACGTAAAATTATTTCTATTTCTAATTGATAAAATTAATTATTTATTTAAAGCAGCTATTCTGCTCCATCAATGCGAAATGATAATGTTTTTCGCATTAGATTTAAAATCTCTCTACATAAAGTAGAATGTCTGGTGTCTGTTCTCTAAATACTTCTAAATCCTTTGACTTATCTGGACCAATTTTTTTATAGTTATTCTCTAGGGCCTTCAGATAATACTGAATTTGATTGGATTGATAGAATAAGACAACCAACACTTGAGCGACCAACATGATAGCCCCAATATATAAATACTGTATCTGTACAAAAAACATATGTAATTTATATTAAAAAAACTGCGTTAGTCGTGTACATTTTTTTTATTTTAAGTAATATTTATGAGAAATATTAATTCATTATAATTATTATTTTATAAACACAATTTATGAGAGTAGCGTAATGAGTTCATATTCTAAAACATAAAGGTCTTCGGGTACAGAACATATACAGAACAATAACAGAAATAATCTCATATCTTAAAAACTAACATTTTCATTTTTAAAATCTTCTACTAAAAATTTAGTTAACAAAAATTAACTAAATGCTAATTAAAATAACTTAAATTAAAACTAACTAAAAATATGGTTCTGGTGATAAAATCATTTTCAATGTCAATCAAAAGTTGGATGTTTAACACTAAACTTCATGATTTTATCGTTTAATATATGTTTAAAAATGTATAAATCTGGACTTTTTTTATTTTAAAAACATTTATAAAAATTCCTCTTCGTCAATCAATGTTTTTGTCCTCTTTCCGGGATGATTTTTATGAGGAAGAGCTAACCGTAGTTTTTCCCAAAACCATCTCTCTCCCCAAACTAAATAAGTTTTTGTTTTTAGTAAAACTTGTAAATCTTTGTCCAGAGTACTTATGGGTGGTAAATGACCCTTCAAAACGAAAATAATACGATTGACTTTGTCTTCTAACATCTTATAGTATGCGCTATGAAGTTCTACTGGAAACCAAATGCTATTGAGAAATTGCTCGGACAGAATGATTATGGTTCGACGACTGCTGGAAACAGAATTAGCAATATTGGAACAGATTGGATTACCAGGAATCCAATCTCTTTCGTGAATACAAAGAAAGAATTTCGGCTCTTTTTCTTCTAACTCTTCGATTAGGGTCATAACAACATCTCTATCAGAAGTACTGTAACTAATGAAAGCATCATAATATTTATCCTCTTCCACTTCACTATCCTTAAACAGTAATTTGAATAAACCAGGTAAATGAGTATAAATATAAGCGAATACAACTTGCTTATTTCTGTAATAAATTGTTAGCAGCATACCAATAAGAATAAGTAAAACAATAGTAAAAACAGCCCAGATAGGAAGATAAGTTAAAACTTTTTCTGGACATAAAATATCATTGCTAAGATTTATTATCGGTTCTTGACCATATTCACATGTTATATCATTGATATCTGCAATTTTATTAGGCGAATTTAAGAATGCTTTAAAAGTTAAAGTCGAACATCCGCATTTCCAATTATTTCCACCTAAATAGGTCTTTATCCTAGTAAACAAACGTTGTGTATCTTCACTAATTATCCGGATTTTATTATTTCTTAAAGAAATTTTCTTTAGTCTAGGAGGAAGTTTAAGATTATCTAAAGTGCTGATGCTATTATTATCGAGATAAAGTTCGATTAAATTGAAATAAATAGAAGAATTAAGCGAATCCAAATATTTAAGATTATTATTTTGAAAATAAAGAATATTAGTTTCGTATGGTATCACGTCAGGTAACGATGTAAAATTAGAATTACTGCAATTAACTGTTATTTGCTGTAATATTACACTCTGATAACAAGTACAGGACGATGGGCAATTGTCTATAATTTCACATCTTATGTAAGACAACTGATCATCTGTACAATTATTTTCGTCTTCGCACATTAATGATTTATAAAAATTTCTTGAACACTTTAAATCGACAGGGCAAGAAGTAATATTCCGAAAATAATAATTTTCTATAGACCATGTTTTATCTTCGCATATTTCAACATTCAGATTAGGACTTTCTTCTTTCAATTTCCTTATAATATCCGAATTTAATCCACAGTTTTCATTAATACATATCTGCTTAACAGGATTAGGACAAAGCAAAATGCTTTTTTTAGGTGAATAATTAGATATAACTTTCTGATGTAAATTCTGTAGTCTTATAGTTCGTATGCCATTATATCTTATGTTATAGATGATAAAATTAGAAGTTAACGAAGGTATATTTGTCAATGAATTATAAGATATATCAATCATTTTTAAATCTTCCTGACAGAGCTTTAAAATATTATTTGCACTTCTAGAATTTAAGCAGTTATTTGATAAATTTAAATTCTGTATAGAATTAAATAGATTTGATTTTGTAAATGAAGAATTATCGAAATTTTCAATGTTATTAAATTGAAGATTTAAACGTATTAACTCTGGTAGATTAAATACTTCCATAGATAATGTTGAAAATTTATTGAAAGATAAATCTAGATGTTTTAATTCTATTAAATCTTTAAAAAATCCATCACTCAATGTTGTTAATTCGTTATGATCCAATAAAAGAATTCTCAATCTACGAAAACCCCAAAGTACTTCTATATCAAGTCTACTTATTCTATTTCTGCTAAGTATCAATTCTCTAACTTGAACGATTTCGTCGTCATATTTTTTAAAATAATTTCCACTGATCTTAACGATATTACAATCGACCATTGTCAAAGATATAAGAGAATATAATATATTCTCTCCTTCTAGATTCTTCATGTTTTTATTAAAGTCGCTTTTAATGTATGTAATCAATTTTGATGATTCAAATAATTTATTTGGAAAATGTAATATCTGGTTATGACTGATATCTAGATAAGTTAATTTATTTGTTTTTACTAAATATTCTGATGGATTTCTTTTTACAATTTCAACAGTTAATAACATACCATATGCACCTTTCAAATATTTCAGTAAAAATTCATTCGAAATGTTTCTGAATTTAAACAATTCACCATAAGTTGTTTGCAATGGATCTTCGATGAAAGATAAATTAAGTTCTTTTAGTTTATTATTATTTAAATAAAGAAATTGAAGATCTATCGTATTAGGAAATACAGTATAATCCATACTTTGTAGTAAATTATGACTGGCATCTAAATAAACCAATTTGAAATTTTTCGAAAAGAGATTTTTCGGAAAAGTAGTTAATTTGTTATTCTTCATTGAAACGTACTTCAGATTTATTAAAGGATAAAATATTTCACTGGGTAATTCTTCTAATAAGTTGGAATAAATCGTGATATTAGTCAAATTGAAATTATTAAGAAATAATCCTCCAGGCAGCCGGGTTAATCTGTTGTTAGACAACGTTAACGAATTCAATTCTGTTAAATTGTCTAAAACACCATCAGAAATATTCTTCATTTCGTTATTGCTTAATATTAAATCTTGCACATTTTTTAAATTAAGAAATGATTTTTTATGAAGATTTACCATATCGTTTCCAGATAGATCTAAATAAGTTGCATTCAAAAATTTGTAAGAAGTCGATGAAAATTGGTTCATATAACAAGATAATCTTACGTCATTTGCCGAAAATATATCGTGCGTTATATTTAGATTGTGTATAGAAGATGTAATATCTTCAATAATATTCTGTGCAGAATAATTATTTTTTCTTGTATCTTGTAAACAAATAAGTTGAAATCGATTTTGAGCACTTTCGTAAATTGCTTTAAATATATTACTATATTCACAATATATCAAAATATCATCAATGTCTTCATATTTCAAGTTAGAAGTATAATCACTATTACTTTTCCTTGAAATTTTCAAAGTTTGGCGTGTACACTTTAATTTTTCATTCGTAGCGAGACAATTGAAAGAATATTTTGACTTCAAGAAAATCCAAAGTACCAACAACAGCAGGAATTTCATTTTAAAGATGATTAGACGTTCGTCACATTACTTTTATTCTGAAAAAAATCAACTTCAATTTATCAAACATTCATTAAAAATACAGTAGAGCGTCGATTATCCGAAAGTCAATCATCCGAAAGAATTCCAGTCGGCAAATTTAAATTTTCGCCAGTGCTGTGGCGCTGCAATCTTTGCCTGTCTTGGGCTACTCAAATATTTTACGTTTTTGATACTAAATTCACTTCTGAAGTATAATTTTTTATTGTTTTTATATTTTTCAATATATTTATTTTGTTCGTACAAAATAAAAAAATAATTTTTAACAATACAATAGTCTTCATTAGGCTTAACATCGATGAATATTCAACGCGAAGCGACACGCAATGAAGAAAAATGTCAAGATAAGATAAATTAATATATTTTTTCATGCATAATCGGTTATCCGAAACATCGATCTTCCGAACAACCCCAGTCCCCAATTGATTCGGATAATCGACGTTCTACTGTAATTAGTTTTTTAACAGACTTACAAACATTTTTATTTATAAATACTTTTAAATTTAATTACGAAAAGGGAAAAGTCATGTAATAGTAAAAAATCGGAAGAAATAAATATCCTGTATTGTGAAATTATATCCGATGTTTTCTTGTTATTCATCGCTTTTTATATATATATAAATGCCGAGTCATTATTAAGCAATTAATTTCGTTATGAATTTAAATAAACCTTGGTATTGCTTTTTTATTTGCTATTGAAATTGCCTGAAGGATTTTCATGGTATAAAACAGTGATGCCCAAACTACGATTCCGAATTAATATTTTTGACACCGCTTTTAAATGATAGAAATAGGCCTACTTTTTATATATTAAATACAAAATACTTATGCCCAGCTTACCTAAGACTCATGCACAATTTGGCCCGCCAATCGATAAGTTTCGGCATCGCTGGTATAAAATATTAATACAAGAATATGTAATATCATTAATAATTATTTCATAGAAGTTTTTCTAAATATTCTTAGTATATTTAATCGTAAATTTGGTTATTTAATTATAGTACAATCTGTCAAATAAATTATTAAAATTATTCAATAAGAAATATTATACGTAACAATGAATATTAAAACTTGACGTATGACGACATCGTTGACGTCAATATTCTTATTACACAAGCAATATTTATTTTTCTCTTTGATTTTTATTGTAATATAATTACTTTAAGTTATATTTTAAATATAAATAATATATAAAATATTTATAAATAAATAACATAAAATGATAATAATTATCGAATGGTGTTTCCGAATGTAGTTTATTCCTATCAGTCGTAATATAATTGTTATTTATATATGAATGATTTAATTTAAAATTAAATATTAAATTATACATTATTATTATTATTATTATTATTAAAATTTGAAATTTGCTAACTTACGAGATTACGCAAAAATGAAGGAATAGATGTTTCAAATTAACAATTATTGTTTATTTTGGGCACAAATAGGCTTTATTTCTGCATACACACCATGAGTTCGGCTGAACCCACAATGGTGAAGGACGAGACTCGACATATCCGGAACGTGAGTTTACACTTTCGACATGTTTTGGGTCAATGAATGAGTTTTCAACCAATAGTAAGACGACGTGGGTGTGCCAGACTCTGACGTAGTTCCAATGTAAATATTGTAATCACGTTATCAAAGATAATGGTTGTTTGTTTCGCTTGAATACTGGTTAAGGTTTTGCTTGATAAGAACTCTCTCGAATTTTAGAATGCAAATAAGAAGCTAAACAGTATTTTAGGAGGTAATACATCGCTGTACAACTGTTTGAAGTATATAAGAAAAACGTTGTTACGCGTAAAGAGATATTTTTATACGATTTTCGTAAAAATAATTTTGGATTGTTTGTTACTACAAAAATTAAAACTGGAATGTTGAATACGATACGTCTAATAAGTAGAGGGCCAGACATTCGGGTCTCCGATTCGAACGAAAGTTGGTGAGTATGAAGCCCTGAACACAAACTAATCCTCCTCCAAATAATAGGATCCACTTCTCAAGCGTTTTCAAAAAAGGGCCCTCTGAAAATTGAGTGCTTAGCTTATAAGTCTTCCTTAGAACTCGATAGCCGAGTGAATAAGGTGTTAAATAAAAATTTTATTTCTTTATATTTATTTTCAGATAATTTCACTCTTGGTTAAATACTATGAAGAAATAAAAATTTTATTTAACGATGTACAAGAGTTCAATTTACAGCGACTTCGTTTTCGCTAAACAGGAAATGAAGTCGCTATTTTTAATCTCTTGTTCTATAAGCTTTAAACGTGAGGGAATAAAAATAGTAGTAATAACGCTAACGATACGGTAAAATAGTAAAATAAAATAAAGAGGATATGGTTTTACGTAGACTTAAGGTTGGAAAGTCTAATCTTTCTAATAAAATTGTTTTTAAATACCGGCTACCTCATTCATTTCTTCTTCCATCTCTGTAGTGCTCATTGGATCTTCTCTATAACAATTTTGTACTTATTTCCAAAGAACAAATAAAATAAAAGTGTGAAGGAACGAACCCATAACACTAATTCCGGTAAGTTATGTAGCACCTTATCCAATCAGCTATCGCCGTTCTATGGAAAAGTGAAACTTCTAACTTATAAGCTAAGCACTCAATTTTCAGAGGCACGTTTACGGAAACGCTTGAGAAGTGGATCCTGTTATTTGGAGGAGGAGCTATTTGTGTTTAGGGCTTCATACTCACTAACTTTCGTTCGAATCGGAGACCCGAATGTCTGGCTTCCTCCTTGTAAATCAATTTCTTCGACAAATAAAGTTAACCCCCTTCCTCCCATCCAGTGGAAACGTCATTTATTTATCTATAACAAAAATTGGATCACCCCATAAGGGATGATCCAATTTTTAAGAATAAGAAGTTACTTTTGGGCTAACTATTTGTGGAATGTGTGTGTATAATCTATTTAAAAGCTCTGCCCAATGTTTTTGTAAGAATAATAAATGTCAATTAGATATTACTATTTTAGATAGGCTTAATGATGATTATTCAATTAATGTATATATATATATATATATTTAATGTTTGGACGTGATCATTCGTCCTTGTAACACTTGATATAAGTTATAGGTTTTTCGTTTTTCTTTGTATAAGCATTTGTTATAAGCTTATAATTAGCCTTAATCAGAGAACATTTTCCGATAAAATTAAGTAGTTATTTAAATTTCAGGGTGTAATTTCAGTATTACTTAATATTATGACTTCAATTTATAATAATGAAAATGAGTAATTTTCCTGAATTATGTGCAAAGATAAAAATTCATTATAGATTGTTAAGTTTACAAAAAATAATTTAATTATTAATATTTATTTTGTATTTTACATAGGTTATCTCAGCTTCATGTTATTACCCTAATAATGCAGGATATAAACACGTATTGGCACCTTTATATGGATTATTAGATCACAGTCACCATAAATTGTACAGTACATAATTTTAGCCCCTTACAACTAACATATTCAAATTTAAATAATTTAATTTTTTTTTCTTTTTAAAATGTAAAAATGCAATTTCTAATCTTTCATTTAATCAAAACAGCCACGATGGTATTTCCACTGTTCTTTCCCCTATTGCTCCTACTTTTTTATCTAAAGCTTATCGTGGAATTTATTTATTAGTACAAGGACCTCTTACATACGGGCATAATCAGTTACCGACCAATAAATTATGTTAAAAATCCAGCAGCGAGTTGCTTAACTTTCCCGGCAACATTTAAAATTTTGTTGGCGCTATCTGTTATGATATTTTATTTTAAAACTTTTTATATTTTTAATTATTATAAAATGTTAAAACGCTTAATTTTAAGGGTAGAGATTGGTTTTTATAAAGTATTGTAAATGTTAATAACAAGTAACATCGTCATTAAATCCGACCCTACTCGAGATATGGCACACGACTCACCTCTATCTCCCACCCCTCGACATTTAACCTTCACAAAAGATTCAATATATTTAATATTTAAATCAAGCTAGCAATATTTCATTAGTCGTGACCTAAAAAAATGATCTATACCTAATTATTGGTGATTTAGATAAAATGAAAACGTGTCAACGATTGAATTTTTATTGTAACAAGCATTAATGTATCTTCTATGTAATTATATTAATTTCAAACGTTAAATTTCAATATAAATCTACTTACTTAATGCGCGATCTCTTGTATATATTATAAATTTTGAAAATTAAAATTAGTCTTGAACTAGGAACGTAGATCTTATCTTACTAATTAGACTGAAGTGACTTCGCTAGATAACGTCATCCTCCCTAGAAGAATTCGTTATCAGGCTTTCAGTGAAGGTAATGTTGCTCAAAAACATATTGAAAGTGTAAACATGTATCCGAGATAAAACCGCGCATAAAAAATTCATGAGGTTTTGCCACCATCCGGATTCGATTCCGGGTTCCCCAGAGAGATAGGCTCATCAATATTAATTTATAAAAAGCATATAAATTAATATTTAAATTATAAAATAATAAATAGTTTCGTATAAAACTACATTAATTTATTTACCTGTTATTTCGAATTTTTTGAAGATTGTGATATTAGTTATTTGAACCGATGTAAGCTGCAACACGAAGAGAAAATGTGTTTTTATTTATTAATTAATATGGCTATTTGTAATACTTTGTTAATATAAGAAAAATATTGAATTGTACATTGTTCGAATACTGTATTACAATTTTTCATTTGTCACGAACTTCCTGTTGAAAAATGCTAATATAATGATGACAATATTTATAAATTATAAAACGCCTTAACTTGACTTTTCAATTCATTTAACTTTCATTTTCGTGTGTGATATAATTGATAATATGAATAATAACAAGATTAGATTATTTTTAAAATATATTTTATAAGAATGTAATATTGTTAAATTTATTTTTATACATGATATTTGAAATACTGTAGTCGACGTATTGCTTGTAAGTAACGATATATATGAATTAATTATTAATTATTTTATGTTAAGACACCAATTCATTAGTGTAACATGTCTCAATTTTGTCCTATTACGAACAAACCAGGTTAGGATAGGATTGAAGAACGAGAAACGAATGGCCGAGTGGTTAAGATGCCAACCTGTTACTTTGAGGACCTGAGAAGGAATCAAACGCTTCGTAAAACCCCAAGAATTTTTCGGGGAGGTCCATCCTGGATATGGCTTCCAGTGACCGATAAAAATAATAAAAGCCATTAACAACTGATCCATTCGAATTCAATCCTTGGTACCCCAAAGCGATAGGCTGTCCCCTTAATCTCTTGGCCATCCGGCCAATATGACAAGAGATTTGGGGAACAAAGTTTTGGAATTAACCGGGGAAGACTCGAGAATTGAAAACTTTCAAGAAATAAACAACGAATATAATTCGAGAAAGTAATGAGAATAAGGTAACATTGGGCCCGACAATTTGCCCTGTAGTTATAGTTAGTAACTATTGTAAATAGTACCGAGTATTCGAAAACAAGTCAATTAACATGTTGGTAATGAAGTTAACGGTCGATTAGAGCATTAAAATTCCTCAAGAAACCGGATCACAAAATTGCTTGATCTCTATATTTCAGTAAAAGAGGAAGAGATCAGACGTGTGAGAGCTCATAAGGATCGCATCCGAGAAGTACTCAAATCCCTAATACCAGTTATTGGCTTAATATAATAAGCGTGGTATGTATATATTATACTACGAAATAGCAGCCGGATGGCAGCCTACCGCTCTGGGGGACCCGGGTTCGGATCCGAACCCGGTCCGTGGTCCGTGTTCCGTGATCCGTTCAGATATGTCGGGCCCCGTCCCTCACCACCCTGCAGCCCCATTGTGGGCCTGGCCGAACCCATAATGGGCTTGCAAAAAGAGGACCTCTTAGTGCCCACAGAGCGGAAAGAGTTTTAAAAAAAATACTACGAAATGACAGACGGAAACAATCAAAC
>NW_019385164.1:293610-308294 GCF_000671375.1 Centruroides sculpturatus | reverse complement strand
TAACACTGTTGATAATTCCGTTTTATATGAATTCCATGTTGTACGAGTCACTTAGATTTTACAAATACGTGTGCCGGGCTATGAACGGCTCACGTATTTGTAAAATCTAAGTGACTCGTACAACATGGAATTCATATAAAACGGAATTATCAACAGTGTTATAGGGGGGTCGACTGTAAATGGGTTATTTCACAGTATTATCTAGTGTACAATTCATATCTGTAATTTATAATGTTATGAATAAATTCGCAACAGTGTTTACATGTCCTGTCTTATGATAATTGATATGATTTGTATTCTAATAACAGATTATTGCATTGCTTCTACAGTTTTGGGTTTAATAAACAGAATGTTTGGTTATAATTATAAAAATATCTTTATCACTGAAGACAAATTTGTTCCAGTTATTGGGCAGTTTTAATATACTATTGATTACACTCTGAACAACGAAAAATTATTTTTAAGTTTACCCATTTATATCTTATTGTAATAAAGTTAGTTTTGCTGATGCATATTAATTCCATTCCTTAATGAGTGTTGATAAAGGTAAAAAAAACATGAGATTCTTAAAATACAATCATTCTGAATATAAGAAACACTTATGTGGTCATTTCTTCACCTTATCTTTATTGTTTCTTCTTCTTGAAATCCTTTTATCAATCTAATATGATATAGATATTATTGAGCAATTTTGACATTCCATATACTGTACTTTCTCGACATAATGTGTTAATTTTAACCATTTAAGACAGATTATATACGTAAAATTGTTGAAAATGTTTACGGTTCAAATTCGAGCAAAAACAAAAGCCATAAGAAATAATTTTCAATTAAACATGAAAAATTTTTGAATATTTCTCTTTCCTTTATGTATAATTTATCAATACAATCTATGTATAATTTGTTCAATACAATATTAGTGGACCTTTTATGAGAATTACGGTATGTTTCGAAACATAGAAACGCCATACAATATTCTGGTTACATAAAGTTATGACTCAACACAAAATACAGTACGTACGGCACAATTGTTCTCCCAACGATGCTGTTCTTTACAATTCTACTTGTATCACAGTATTGTTTCAAGAATTAAATTTATGTAAAAATACTTAAATACATTTATAAGACACAATAGTTTTAATCATAACAGACAAAAAGTTCTTAATTTCAAATAATCTCACACAATAGACCTACTNAGACTGAACTGATAACGTACATTTTTCACATTATTAATATAGTAATTATACATTATTATTATTATTATTATTAAAATTTGAAATTTGCTAACTTACGAGATTACGCAAAAATGAAGGAATAGATGTTTCAAATTAACAATTATTGTTTATTTTGGGCACAAATAGGCTTTATTTCTGCATACACACCATGAGTTCGGCTGAACCCACAATGGTGAAGGACGAGACTCGACATATCCGGAACGTGAGTTTACACTTTCGACATGTTTTGGGTCAATGAATGAGTTTTCAACCAATAGTAAGACGACGTGGGTGTGCCAGACTCTGACGTAGTTCCAATGTAAATATTGTAATCACGTTATCAAAGATAATGGTTGTTTGTTTCGCTTGAATACTGGTTAAGGTTTTGCTTGATAAGAACTCTCTCGAATTTTAGAATGCAAATAAGAAGCTAAACAGTATTTTAGGAGGTAATACATCGCTGTACAACTGTTTGAAGTATATAAGAAAAACGTTGTTACGCGTAAAGAGATATTTTTATACGATTTTCGTAAAAATAATTTTGGATTGTTTGTTACTACAAAAATTAAAACTGGAATGTTGAATACGATACGTCTAATAAGTAGAGGGCCAGACATTCGGGTCTCCGATTCGAACGAAAGTTGGTGAGTATGAAGCCCTGAACACAAACTAATCCTCCTCCAAATAATAGGATCCACTTCTCAAGCGTTTTCAAAAAAGGGCCCTCTGAAAATTGAGTGCTTAGCTTATAAGTCTTCCTTAGAACTCGATAGCCGAGTGAATAAGGTGTTAAATAAAAATTTTATTTCTTTATATTTATTTTCAGATAATTTCACTCTTGGTTAAATACTATGAAGAAATAAAAATTTTATTTAACGATGTACAAGAGTTCAATTTACAGCGACTTCGTTTTCGCTAAACAGGAAATGAAGTCGCTATTTTTAATCTCTTGTTCTATAAGCTTTAAACGTGAGGGAATAAAAATAGTAGTAATAACGCTAACGATACGGTAAAATAGTAAAATAAAATAAAGAGGATATGGTTTTACGTAGACTTAAGGTTGGAAAGTCTAATCTTTCTAATAAAATTGTTTTTAAATACCGGCTACCTCATTCATTTCTTCTTCCATCTCTGTAGTGCTCATTGGATCTTCTCTATAACAATTTTGTACTTATTTCCAAAGAACAAATAAAATAAAAGTGTGAAGGAACGAACCCATAACACTAATTCCGGTAAGTTATGTAGCACCTTATCCAATCAGCTATCGCCGTTCTATGGAAAAGTGAAACTTCTAACTTATAAGCTAAGCACTCAATTTTCAGAGGCACGTTTACGGAAACGCTTGAGAAGTGGATCCTGTTATTTGGAGGAGGAGCTATTTGTGTTTAGGGCTTCATACTCACTAACTTTCGTTCGAATCGGAGACCCGAATGTCTGGCTTCCTCCTTGTAAATCAATTTCTTCGACAAATAAAGTTAACCCCCTTCCTCCCATCCAGTGGAAACGTCATTTATTTATCTATAACAAAAATTGGATCACCCCATAAGGGATGATCCAATTTTTAAGAATAAGAAGTTACTTTTGGGCTAACTGTTTGTGGAATGTGTGTGTATAATCTATTTAAAAGCTCTGCCCAATGTTTTTGTAAGAATAATAAATGTCAATTAGATATTACTATTTTAGATAGGCTTAATGATGATTATTCAATTAATGTATATATATATATATATATTTAATGTTTGGACGTGATCATTCGTCCTTGTAACACTTGATATAAGTTATAGGTTTTTCGTTTTTCTTTGTATAAGCATTTGTTATAAGCTTATAATTAGCCTTAATCAGAGAACATTTTCCGATAAAATTAAGTAGTTATTTAAATTTCAGGGTGTAATTTCAGTATTACTTAATATTATGACTTCAATTTATAATAATGAAAATGAGTAATTTTCCTGAATTATGTGCAAAGATAAAAATTCATTATAGATTGTTAAGTTTACAAAAAATAATTTAATTATTAATATTTATTTTGTATTTTACATAGGTTATCTCAGCTTCATGTTATTACCCTAATAATGCAGGATATAAACACGCATTGGCACTTTTATATGGATTATTAGATCACAGTCACCATAAATTGTACAGTACATAATTTTAGCCCCTTACAACTAACATATTCAAATTCAAATAATTTAATTTTTTTTTCTTTTTAAAATGTAAAAATGCAATTTCTAATCTTTCATTTAATCAAAACAGCCACGATGGTATTTCCACTGTTCTTTCCCCTATTGCTCCTACTTTTTTATCTAAAGCTTATCGTGGAATTTATTTATTAGTACAAGGACCTCTTACATACGGGCATAATCAGTTACCGACCAATAAATTATGTTAAAAATCCAGCAGCGAGTTGCTTAACTTTCCCGGCAACATTTAAAATTTTGTTGGCGCTATCTGTTATGATATTTTATTTTAAAACTTTTTATATTTTTAATTATTATAAAATGTTAAAACGCTTAATTTTAAGGGTAGAGATTGGTTTTTATAAAGTATTGTAAATGTTAATAACAAGTAACATCGTCATTAAATCCGACCCTACTCGAGATATGGCACACGACTCACCTCTATCTCCCACCCCTCGACATTTAACCTTCACAAAAGATTCAATATATTTAATATTTAAATCAAGCTAGCAATATTTCATTAGTCGTGACCTAAAAAAATGATCTATACCTAATTATTGGTGATTTAGATAAAATGAAAACGTGTCAACGATTGAATTTTTATTGTAACAAGCATTAATGTATCTTCTATGTAATTATATTAATTTCAAACGTTAAATTTCAATATAAATCTACTTACTTAATGCGCGATCTCTTGTATATATTATAAATTTTGAAAATTAAAATTAGTCTTGAACTAGGAACGTAGATCTTATCTTACTAATTAGACTGAAGTGACTTCGCTAGATAACGTCATCCTCCCTAGAAGAATTCGTTATCAGGCTTTCAGTGAAGGTAATGTTGCTCAAAAACATATTGAAAGTGTAAACATGTATCCGAGATAAAACCGCGCATAAAAAATTCATGAGGTTTTGCCACCATCCGGATTCGATTCCGGGTTCCCCAGAGAGATAGGCTCATCAATATTAATTTATAAAAAGCATATAAATTAATATTTAAATTATAAAATAATAAATAGTTTCGTATAAAACTACATTAATTTATTTACCTGTTATTTCGAATTTTTTGAAGATTGTGATATTAGTTATTTGAACCGATGTAAGCTGCAACACGAAGAGAAAATGTGTTTTTATTTATTAATTAATATGGCTATTTGTAATACTTTGTTAATATAAGAAAAATATTGAATTGTACATTGTTCGAATACTGTATTACAATTTTTCATTTGTCACGAACTTCCTGTTGAAAAATGCTAATATAATGATGACAATATTTATAAATTATAAAACGCCTTAACTTGACTTTTCAATTCATTTAACTTTCATTTTCGTGTGTGATATAATTGATAATATGAATAATAACAAGATTAGATTATTTTTAAAATATATTTTATAAGAATGTAATATTGTTAAATTTATTTTTATACATGATATTTGAAATACTGTAGTCGACGTATTGCTTGTAAGTAACGATATATATGAATTAATTATTAATTATTTTATGTTAAGACACCAATTCATTAGTGTAACATGTCTCAATTTTGTCCTATTACGAACAAACCAGGTTAGGATAGGATTGAAGAACGAGAAACGAATGGCCGAGTGGTTAAGATGCCAACCTGTTACTTTGAGGACCTGAGAAGGAATCGGACGCTTCGTAAAACCCCAAGAATTTTTCGGGGAGGTCCATCCTGGATATGGCTTCCAGTGACCGATAAAAATAATAAAAGCCATTAACCACTGATCCATTCGGATTCAATCCTTGGTACCCCAGAGCGATAGGCTGTCCCCTTAATTTCTTGGCCATCCGGCCAATATGACAAGAGATTTGGGGAACAAAGTTTTGGAATTAACCGGGGAAGACTCGAGAATTGAAAACTTTCAAGAAATAAACAACGAATATAATTCGAGAAAGTAATGAGAATAAGGTAACATTGGGCCCGACAATTTGCCCTGTAGTTATAGTTAGTAACTATTGTAAATAGTACCGAGTATTCGAAAACAAGTCAATTAACATGTTGGTAATGAAGTTAACGGTCGATTAGAGCATTAAAATTCCTCAAGAAACCGGATCACAAAATTGCTTGATCTCTATATTTCAGTAAAAGAGGAAGAGATCAGACGTGTGAGAGCTCATAAGGATCGCATCCGAGAAGTACTCAAATCCCTAATACCAGTTATTGGCTTAATATAATAAGCGTGGTATGTATATATTATACTACGAAATAGCAGCCGGATGGCAGCCTACCGCTCTGGGGGACCCGGGTTCGGATCCGAACCCGGTCCGTGGTCCGTGTTCCGTGATCCGTTCAGATATGTCGGGCCCCGTCCCTCACCACCCTGCAGCCCCATTGTGGGCCTGGCCGAACCCATAATGGGCTTGCAAAAAGAGGACCTCTTAGTGCCCACAGAGCGGAAAGAGTTTTAAAAAAAATACTACGAAATGACAGAAGGAAACAATCAAACCTCTCCTACGACGGATGTGGATGATTACTGATAGACTTCATCATCTTTTAGTTTGTTTTAATTATTAATAATGATGGTCAGCAAGGAATTTCGCGTGTATAGAGGATGAGAAATCAGTCATTTGCATGGTAATGTTAATAAAACATTAGAAAATTATACGATATATGAATTAAAGTTTTCAAAGAATTAGAAACAGACGGATATTTCTATATTTAAAAATGCCGTTTTATAAAATAAAATTATTACTTTGACACGGTGAAACAATAGTTAAACAGGAAATATGAATGACGGCTTAAAAATAGATAAAAATCACTAGTAAATATGACGTCAAATACTGATTTTTACAGCAGTTTCGTTTTTAATTTATCACTTTACACGGATTGCTTCAAAGAAGCAGTGCAGTAAAGTATTCCGAAGGCGTTTTCATAACGTGAAAACTTTTTATACACTTTTATATAATTAAATAAACGATTTTATCCTGAAAAATTATTAATATTTCATTGCTTATTTTATACTTAATAACATATTTTAATGAAGAAACTGTGCATTTTATTCCTTAAATGCGTTAATATATTGAATGTTTGTATTAATCTAGTACTTATGAAACGATGCCGGTAATTGTTGTGCAACTTGAACACCAACTATATAGTGTATTCACTCGGACACAAGGCAAAGGACATTTTGCCTTGTGTCCGAGTGAATACACTATACAGTTGGTGTCTGAGGTGTTTGTATTAATTTAAGATGGAAAAACATTTGACTTAACAACAGTTGAGAAAGTCGAGTAGGACCTAAGCCAAGCTTACTCTGAGACATTTTTTTGAAATTACAACTGCAGAAAGATAGCCTAAAGATTAAAAAATTATTAGTCAATATTGAATATTGCTGATCGACTTTCCGGAACATTGACAGACAGTGAATGCTTCTGAATACATCATAACCCTGAAGAGCTCTCATATAATAAAAGACAAGTGCACAGGTTTGCTGATCGAATGTATGATCTTTCTCAAGTTAATGTGCGTCAAAACACGTTGGAGCGCTTTTAAAAAAACAATGCATCGCCCTCCGTATTGCTCTGATTTGTCCCGCTTACGGCTTTGATCCGCTCAAGAAAGATCTTAAAGGAAGAAGGATGGCAACGGACGATGAGCCGAAGCAAAACATACAGGAATGCAACAATTCCCATATGACCTTCTATGACACCGGAATTCATCGGCTAGTTGAACAGTGGGACCTGCCTAAATTATTTTGGAGACTAATTAATATCTTTACTTGTATTCCTGCTCTGTTTAACCGCTTGGCCGGGTTTCATTTCACTGTACCATATGTCAATATATACGCTTAATAACAATAACGACATATATTCGACAACAGAGAAATTAAAATAAAATGTACAATATAACATTTGAATGTAGGTGTAAAGTTAACACCAATTCATTTTAAAATAATTTTCATAAAATTTATAAAAGTAAAGGTAAAATAATACATAAAAAGCCTGAATAACTCCTAATGAATTCCTATGCCTTTTGTCGACATTTTCTAAAATTTTGCAGGAAGATTCGTGTATTAGGGGCATTGATGTTATTAAATTTTGGTGGTTAAAGGTCAAGGAATGGGAGATAGAGGAGAGTCGTGTATCATATCTGGAGTACTGAAGATAGCGACATAATTTAGTGTTTGCAAATAAATATATTATATTTCGAAATATAACGTTAATATTTGATTGTTTTAAATTTATGTGTTGTTTACTATCTGCTGCTTGGTTGATAGAGCAGGAATGAGTCGCGTTTTTGACCAAGAGGGAGGAGATTCACTTGTACTGCTTGTACTGTACTTTCTATATATCCCGTCCTAGGTCTAATATGTACGAAGAAAGACGATTAAAGCGAATAAAGAGAAACACTATTTTATTTTAAATCTTCTGAATTAAAATCAAATTAAAATTAAAATCTTCGTGTTATATTAATCAAATACTATAATATAACAACCACTAAAACGAAAACCATAGAAAGAATTTGGTCATTTTACGTTCACAGCCCGGCACACGTATAGCGCATCTAATTCGCACTTTATCGTTATAGCAATAATTAAGTGAATATAATATATGTTTATTTAAATTATATCCATTTTGAGAATTATATTTAGTTTATTATTTTCTTAAATTTTTTCCAATAGATGATGCTACACGTAAACCCAGCAAATTGAATGTAGACAGAAATTAATTGTTATATAGAAATCCAATATTTTGGGGTGATATTTATATTATCTAAAATTAGAAGTATGTTAACGTACTGTACATGCTGAATTTGCATTGCAAGTGATCGAATGGCATAAATGTGCATAGCGAACAAACAAACAAACATCCTCATTTGTATGTATGTATGTATATATATATATTAAACTATTTAATCAAATATTTTAAATTTAAATACGTATTAGTATCTCACCTGATACAGTATATATTTAGAGGCCTATGAATTATGAATAAGTTTATAATACATTTTTCGGACAGATTTTTCTTTAATTCCGTTTATGGTACTAGAATAATATTGCTAAACTTACACTAACTTGTAAAAGAACTCGCCAAATATATTGCAATAAGACCTTACACAAGAATAGGCATATAAATTAATTCAAATTTCCACCATTACATTACATTTACATTAGAATATAATAAAAAAGAAGGGTATGAATAAGGAAAATTTCAAAGCCACACTATAATAATATTGTAGACTAATTATCAGGTGTCATTTTTCAATTTAAAAATGATTTGCAATATAATATTAATGAAGTCAATGAAACTTAAAACAAGTTTCCGATTGGAATGTAAACAAATTTAAAATTAAAAGGTATATATCGTGACAAAAAGAAAAGTAACGAATTACAAAAGCCGTTTTGTCGTATGCAAATTCGTGAAGTTTGACGAGTTAAAACAGATAAATTCAAACTTCTGTTTAAGTAAGTCTTAAAGGCCTGACAGGACCTTTGTTAAAGCTTTTTTTTTTACAAAATTATAATGAATAGGGCCGGCTTCTGCTATACATCTATTTGACTGGGCCTTTGCTGTGTTTGTGTTTGAGATCCCTGCTAGTCTAAGGAAATTCGCGAATTGTTTACATCGAAGAAAATTATGTCCGGAGTTATTGTTGTTTCTAAATTCACTCGAATGTATAAATTGTGGATAAATAATAATAAAACAAAAATTAATAAAGAAAATAATAATTATACAAAAGATTCATAGATGGCGTCACCGTCTACTTCCTTTAAAAAGTCCTTTTTTTTCCAGCCGTTTGTACAGTTCAAAATAAATTTAAAGATTAATTTAAATTAATTTAACTGGAAAAAAATGAATTAACAATTTTTATACGATAGGCTTATGTATTCGATAAGTCGCCTTACTAAAAACATAAATACAAGAATAGATATATTAACGTTATATTATCGCTTACCATTAGAAAATTTATTTACATTTGTCAAATTAGATAATTTATTTCATTTTATTATTTATATGTGCAGTTTAATTTATAACATTTAGAGATGCATTTTTTTTAAAATCTCTTTTCATTTTTTTTTCTTACTTTCATTTTTACAACCGAAAATGAAAAAGTTAACCAATTACCATTCACTTTACTTTTAGTACGTAAACGCTTATTGGTTAATTTCAAATCGTAATTCTTGATTCTTGTCAGTAATTGGACAACGATCGATATCCTAAAATTTAAAGATTAATTTCAAATAAATCTGTTTATAAAGTTACAATATTTGTCCAATTTTTATTTAACCGAACTTTGGTTATTGGATATAAAATTAATAATGGATTTTAGGGATGTAAAGTAAGTAATAACAGTTTTTAAAAGAAATATTTTATTATAAACTCCGTAACTTTTTAAGAATCTTGAAACATACGTTCGAAATGTAACTTTTATAGAATGATCTTTATATATTCTATTATTTTAACCATGTAATATGAAAAAAATCCCACTGAAAAGCCATTGTGATAAGAATACAGTCGACCCCCCATAACACTGTTGATAATTCCGTTTTATAAGAATTCCATGTTGTACGAGTCACTTAGATTTTACAAATACGTGTGCCGGGCTATGAACGGCTCACGTATTTGTAAAATCTAAGTGACTCGTACAACATGGAATTCATATAAAACGGAATTATCAACAGTGTTATAGGGGGGTCGACTGTAAATGGGTTATTTCACAGTATTATCTAGTGTACAATTCATATCTGTAATTTATAATGTTATGAATAAATTCGCAACAGTGTTTACATGTCCTGTCTTATGATAATTGATATGATTTGTATTCTAATAACAGATTATTGCATTGCTTCTACAGTTTTGGGTTTAATAAACAACAGAATGTTTGGTTATAATTATAAAAATATCTTTATCACTGAAGACAAATTTGTTCCAGTTATTGGGCAGTTTTAATATACTATTGATTACACTCTGAACAACGAAAAATTATTTTTAAGTTTACCCATTTATATCTTATTGTAATAAAGTTAGTTTTGCTGATGCATATTAATTCCATTCCTTAATGAGTGTTGATAAAGGTAAAAAAAACATGAGATTCTTAAAATACAATCATTCTGAATATAAGAAACACTTATGTGGTCATTTCTTCACCTTATCTTTATTGTTTCTTCTTCTTGAAATCCTTTTATCAATCTAATATGATATAGATATTATTGAGCAATTTTGACATTCCATATACTGTACTTTCTCGACATAATGTGTTAATTTTAACCATTTAAGACAGATTATATACGTAAAATTGTTGAAAATGTTTACGGTTCAAATTCGAGCAAAAACAAAAGCCATAAGAAATAATTTTCAATTAAACATGAAAAATTTTTGAATATTTCTCTTTCCTTTATGTATAATTTATCAATACAATCTATGTATAATTTGTTCAATACAATATTAGTGGACCTTTTATGAGAATTACGGTATGTTTCGAAACATAGAAACGCCATACAATATTCTGGTTACATAAAGTTATGACTCAACACAAAATACAGTACGTACGGCACAATTGTTCTCCCAACGATGCTGTTCTTTACAATTCTACTTGTATCACAGTATTGTTTCAAGAATTAAATTTATGTAAAAATACTTAAATACATTTATAAGACACAATAGTTTTAATCATAACAGACAAAAAGTTCTTAATTTCAAATAATCTCACACAATAGACCTATTAACCATTCACATCTCACAATTATGTATATAAAAAACAATGAATATTTATTTTATTTATTATGTACTTATATTTAATTTATGAATTTACCTAAATAATAACTTATTCTAGGCATATTTAATTCTTAATTTTAATTTTATATCGTTATTAATATAATTTAATTAATATTTTCTTTCAAATAATGAAATAAACTAATGATTAAAATTATATTTTTTAATTATTTTAAAATTCATACAAAAAAGAATTATTATTCTAAATATTGGCTTTATTTATCAGGCATTTATTTAGTTTATTAAGATTAGGAATTAAATTAAAAATCAACTTTAATTATTTTTTACAACTGAAGATAGACATTAAAGGGCAAAATACATATTGTATTGACAAATAATTGAACTGTTGGATCTATTAGAAAACGGTACCTAACTTGATAACAATATCCGTGATTACAATAAGCGGAGTCTATGATATCTGCCTTATATACTACACTATCTATTTACATGACTACATAACTGCATGTTTAGTATATACTGCAGATATATACAGTAAATAACACACTACTAAAACTATCGAATCAGATTAAATAAACTTACACGTTAAAGAATTAATTCTGTAGTGACTTCGTTTTGTTGAAATTATCAAATGTATTTCCCTTTATAAAATTAAATAACCACGTCTGGAATAGTATAGTTTAACGTTGGAAACGTAATGAGTATAGTTATTGCTGTAGATGTTGGGAATTTTTGAGTGACTCAAAAACAAAAAATACCTGTTAAAATTGTATTTGCAATAAAGCGAAATGAAGACGATTTCATTGTTTTTATGATCTTGTAATTTGAGATTTAAGTACGAAATGATTCGAATTATAAGCTAATATAGTAAAAAAATTTTTAAATTAAAGAGAAAATGTTGTGAAAAAAGTAAATGTTTACAGTAAAAATTTAAGACTTAACAGCATAATCCAAGGACGAATATTTAAAATCATGTCATTTGTAGGCTACTGTATACGTGTGAAGGACACGAAATAAATTTTATAATATATACTGTAGATCTTATATAATATATGAAATATAACTTATATATACATTGATTTATATAAAAACTTATTAAATCAATAATAAGGCAAATCAATTTTAGAATTAGCCTCTTCAATATAATATTTTCCTCGTAATTTTTAACATCATTATTGAATACTTAGAACATTCTAAAATAATTTTTGTTTTTTAATTAGTCGATATGGGTAATACTTTCATTTGTGTATAAATTATTTTAGATATTAAAAATAATTTATGATTAACCACAAGAAATATCTAATACTTAATCATAAATTATACATTACTGGCCTCTTGATTACGTATAAAATAGTATAAATAATCAGGAGAAGAATATTATAGTTGTTTTTTGTGGAGTTTCCAACTACAATTATCTTTTAATATTTAATTATTTGCATATAATTAAGATATAAATAGGTCCAATATACGTAGAAAAAAATTAAAAAACTACAATTAAATATGGTAACTTTTATTAATTTGAATACACAACGTTGAACATTTTATGCATTATTTTTATTTTATGAACTTCTTCTGATCTTATTTATCTTATTTAATATCTTCTGAGGTTATTTATTTATTTAATGGGCTGATATACTAAATATTGTCTAAAATATCTTGGGATATTTTATTCCTTTGAATTATTTTTCATGTGAAAAACCTAAANTAATTCTGTAGTGACTTCGTTTTGTTGAAATTATCAAATGTATTTCCCTTTATAAAATTAAATAACCACGTCTGGAATAGTATAGTTTAACGTTGGAAACGTAATGAGTATAGTTATTGCTGTAGATGTTGGGAATTTTTGAGTGACTCAAAAACAAAAAATACCTGTTAAAATTGTATTTGCAATAAAGCGAAATGAAGACGATTTCATTGTTTTTATGATCTTGTAATTTGAGATTTAAGTACGAAATGATTCGAATTATAAGCTAATATAGTAAAAAAATTTTTAAATTAAAGAGAAAATGTTGTGAAAAAAGTAAATGTTTACAGTAAAAATTTAAGACTTAACAGCATAATCCAAGGACGAATATTTAAAATCATGTCATTTGTAGGCTACTGTATACGTGTGAAGGACACGAAATAAATTTTATAATATATACTGTAGATCTTATATAATATATGAAATATAACTTATATATACATTGATTTATATAAAAACTTATTAAATCAATAATAAGGCAAATCAATTTTAGAATTAGCCTCTTCAATATAATATTTTCCTCGTAATTTTTAACATCATTATTGAATACTTAGAACATTCTAAAATAATTTTTGTTTTTTAATTAGTCGATATGGGTAATACTTTCATTTGTGTATAAATTATTTTAGATATTAAAAATAATTTATGATTAACCACAAGAAATATCTAATACTTAATCATAAATTATACATTACTGGCCTCTTGATTACGTATAAAATAGTATAAATAATCAGGAGAAGAATATTATAGTTGTTTTTTGTGGAGTTTCCAACTACAATTATCTTTTAATATTTAATTATTTGCATATAATTAAGATATAAATAGGTCCAATATACGTAGAAAAAAATTAAAAAACTACAATTAAATATGGTAACTTTTATTAATTTGAATACACAACGTTGAACATTTTATGCATTATTTTTATTTTATGAACTTCTTCTGATCTTATTTATCTTATTTAATATCTTCTGAGGTTATTTATTTATTTAATGAGCTGATATACTAAATATTGTCTAAAATATCTTGGGATATTTTATTCCTTTGAATTATTTTTCATGTGAAAAACCTAAAAGTTACGGATTTAATTAATAAAAATAACGTTTTACTTACGTCACAATATTTCTATTGTCGATTTAAGACCAGTTAAATACAGTAAAACATCGTACTGGATACTTTGTGTGACATATCTGTTGTGTAATAAGGAAACCACTAGGTTTTTCTAAATGTCAAACGACCTTTAACGGATATTCCATTTGCCAAAGTTAATTATTATATTTTCCAAATTAATAATAGACTATTAAAAACAGAGAAAGACAATCGATACGATGCATTGAAAATAATTATTACTCATTTAAAACTTTATCAAATATTTTACTCTATTATTCAGTGTACAGCATGCCTAATAATTACTTTAAATAATAAGTTATTTCACAGTATTATCTAGTGTACAATTCATATCTGTAATTTATAATGTTATGAATAAATTCGCAACAGTGTTTACATGTCCTGTCTTATGATAATTGATATGATTTGTATTCTAATAACAGATTATTGCATTGCTTCTACAGTTTTGGGTTTAATAAACAACAGAATGTTTGGTTATAATTATAAAAATATCTTTATCACTGAAGACAAATTTGTTCCAGTTATTGGGCAGTTTTAATATACTATTGATTACACTCTGAACAACGAAAAATTATTTTTAAGTTTACCCATTTATATCTTATTGTAATAAAGTTAGTTTTGCTGATGCATATTAATTCCATTCCTTAATGAGTGTTGATAAAGGTAAAAAAAACATGAGATTCTTAAAATACAATCATTCTGAATATAAGAAACACTTATGTGGTCATTTCTTCA